>NC_039265.1:13927122-13992122 GCF_003368295.1 Carassius auratus | reverse complement strand
TCTTCTTCGCTGCTCAAAATGCATTGAAAACACAGGAAGTTGTGCTGTGTTGCCACAAGCAACCCCTGTTTAGAGCAGCGAAGAAGAAATGAAAACGCGTTAGCAGCCCTTATCTATATATGACTGGATCACTCATCACATTCTAAACTGCCAAAAGACAGTGAAGCCGCTACTATATTATAGATCAGTGGTTAGCAGTATGTCTCTGTAGTACCGGTAGTTACAGGCTCTCGAGTATATTCAGTACCGGCAACTGCGTTCAGTCGCTTCCGTGTAAGTCAAAACGCAGGGCTCCAGACAGTAGCCGAATATATACTAGTGTCTGTGAATATTAAACTGCAAAATACTATTTAAATATTACTCCCGCAAAATCTACATCTCTGTGGGTGACTGGCACAGATGCGCGAGAGCTCGCTGTTTTGTAGTCTCTGCTGTGTGTCATGAGGACACGAACGCATAAACCGTCACTTCATGAGAATTTACCGTTTCATTTGAGAATACTGTCATATCATAAACACAGACACTCAAAGATCTTCATGGCAGCCCATTAAAATAAATGTTTGGTTTACATGAGTAAATTGACAATATATAAAGCTACTGTTGTAGCCTACAGTAATAATAATACATCTCTATAATAATAATAATTATGCCTAGATGGTTGCTTGTTTTTTACTTGTTAGAGATTATCTGATTAATAGATCTTTTTTTATATTCATAGACTTATTTGTTGCAGTTTTTTTATACAGTTATATTGTAAAACTTAAATACCTTTTTTAGTTTGCGGTGTTAGATTTTTGGCTGCATTTGAAGTTCTTTTTTGCATAAGAAAATAAATAATACTGTCAAATTCATGTTAGATAATAAAAATACTGTAATAAATACAGTAGTTCACCATGTATTTGTTCATGTTTTATTGAGGGATCTGTCTGAAGCACACCATAAAAAAATTCTAGCAATTTACACAGGGCTAGTAGTATATACAGCTGTATATACAGATATACACCCAGGTATCGGATCAGTACTCGGTATCGGCCGATACCCTGAGCCCAGGTATCGGAATCGGTATCGGGAAGAGAAAAAGGGTATCGGAACATCTCTACTAGCAACACATGTTTGCTTCAGAATGTTGATGTACGTACTTTTTATTAGTCCAAAATGTAAAGCGTGTTCTCTTGAATGGTGCCAAGAACTTTTTATTTGGCACACATAAGCCTGATTTGAACTAAAAACGTCCAAATCGCTGCTTAAAAGTGTAGAGTCATAAAATTCTGACTGTGTCTGTGCTCTCTTGTAGGTTGATGACAATAAGAAGCTTGGTGAGTGGGTTGGTCTGTGCAAGATCGACAGAGAGGGCAAACCCCGCAAGGTGGTGGGCTGCAGCTGTGTAGTCATTAAGGTGGGTGTCTGACTGTGGTCCTGTTCACACTCTGAGTCTGTTTTGAATTTTACTTTAATCGAAAACCTGTTGGAAAATACCTTCTTGGTTTTTAACCATTAATCATTATTCTAAGAATATTAGGGCTTCATATTCGAGCCAAGTCGAGTCCAGATGCTGGCTCTCCATGCCCTGTGTCTGGTTTTTAATAATCTTGGCTAGATTGAGCGCCTGGACACGAGCCTCTTGGTCCTGTTTTGATTTTTGAGGTCCCTAGAAGGGCAACAAGCTGAACTTACTGAATATTTATATATTTTATATAATTATTTTGTTTCCTGTTGTAATTTTATAGTAAGCGTTGAGTCATGTTCGTTTTAAATCTGAATAAATGTTAAAGATCTAACGTGCATCTAATTTTTTGATGTCTCCATCTGCAGGACTATGGCAAAGAGTCCCAGGCTAAGGACGTCATTGAGGAGTACTTCAAATCTAAGAAATAAGGCGCCAAATAAAAGATCTTTGAAAAATGTTACTTGTTGCATGTTTTTATTTTTTTTTTACTTTGGAAGTTGTAGCAATTCATGCAAGTTCTGAATTGAATTCAGAAATGGTAGAAACAACCGCAAACAATCTCCAGCCTACCTGGGGTTTCTCCTGGGAGCCATGTTGACAGTTTAATCCAGTCTATACAGCACATCTTTTGTGTGTGCAACGGAGGAATCCCTGGTGCTGTTTTGATTCCACGTATGTTATAAGCTCTTAATGAGTTATAAGCTGATAAAAATACCACCTTATGTACTCAAATGAGCGCATTTAACCCAGTCTCACAGGCATTGGTTTTGGATGTTCTGCAAGCTCGTAAAATGTCTTAAAAGATGTCCAATCAGGTTGCAACCTCATCCGAATTTTTAGATTTGGTGTTAACTGAAATGTGAACTCTAAACGAACCTTTTTTTTGGGGGGGGGTACAAAAAAGGTTTCATTGAAAGCAAAAACGGAGTCTTTCATTATGACATAGTTCTACTTGTTTTCCAAGTTTGCCTTTTAAAAGTTACAAAAATTTGTCACTAAATGTACACTTTAAAAAAAAAAAAAAATTGCATTCTGGGAAGAAAACTCTGCATTATGCCTGCTTAAGACTTTACAACTAATGGTCAGTCAGAATGAAACCAGAGCTTTATTAAAGCTTTAAAAGGTAATGCTTCCTTGATGCTATACTTATTTATTTTTTTTACGGTCTTGACTTGCAAGAAAAAAAAAAAAAAAAAACTGATTTGTTCAGAGGCACCAGTTTTTTTTTCAACATGTAAAAAAAGACCACTCAAATCTCAGATGTTTACATTTTTTTTATATCTACATACATTCTCAAAATAAAAACTGACACACAAATACATAAGGCACAACAAATTATACACAGACTTTTTTGCCAAAAACTTACAAAAAAACAAACTCAAAATGATACCATGTGAAAACAGCGTCCTTTAGTGTTAAATCTAGTAACTGTAAAATAATTTACATGAGTTATGTGTCTATTCTAAATGATCCTTGATTAGAGTACAGCGCTCGAGTTGTTTAAGTGGAAATGAAGTCTACTGTATAGACAGATAATGTGATTCCTGTAGATGAGTGAGGATATATGTGGTTCAAGACGAAGAACTTGCCTCATTCAGACATGAAATGCAGTGTGTGTGACGTAAGACCTTAGTAAGCTCTTTACAAGCCTGGTTTGACCATTAAAATCGCATTTTCCCTCATCCTAGTCTGTCCTAGTCTTCTTAAGACAGTGCAGAAATATCTTAAAAGCCAGAGTTTTCTTAAAAAGAATCAAAAAGACAAAACGAGATTGCAGTGTACTCTTGTTCTTAAATAGTTGTACAAAAAAGGCCTATGATACAGGTGTTGAGTGTTACAGGTACTCGAATTCCAGTGCTTGATGGAGGGCAAGCAGGTCAGAGTGGCTGGATATCCGCCAGAAGGGCATGTTGTGCTGGGAGGAGAAAAAGAAAATCAGAAATAGCATTTGCTTCAAAGTTTAACATTTTCTAGCAATATCCATGCAGGCATGTTGCTACTAAGGTTTTGTCTAATATTATTGTGTTAGCACAAGTGTTCTTTTCATTTCTGAAAACGAGGTGAGAGATCGAACAGCCAGATCACACAGAGAAAATCCAGAATACAAAACAACAGCCTCTCAATACTCACACTCTTATACTACAGTGGGTTTATAAAGAGTTTAGTAAAGCATTTACCAACACTTTTTATCCAGATCAAAAACATTAACACTTTACAAAATGTTTAAATTCGTTAACATAATTATCCATTTGTATTTTTTTTAATCATTACCGTATTTTTTTTTAAATCTAGCTAAAGATTCATCTTAATTATACTACAGTTTATTGTTAATGCATGACAGACAAATTTACAAATTGTATTTTCATTTAATAGTAATGTTGTTTTAATATATGTAGAAATATAGAATCGATTGCATTAATTAATGTTAACAAATTGAAATTTATTGTAAAGTGCTATAAGTAAGTGTGTGTGTGTGTGTGTGTGTGTGTGTGTGTGTGTGTGTGTGTGTGTGTGTGTGTGTGTGTGTGTGTGTGTGTGTGTGTGTGTGTGTATGTATATATGTATATATTCATATATAATTTTAATTACTAATTTTATATATTGAACTATATTTTAAATAAACCATTCACAAAACCTTCAACTTAGCACTCTAAAATCTCGTGAAATTAAAAAACGCTTTTAATTAGTGCTGTTAAATGATTAATCGCGATTAATCACATCCAAGATAAGTTTTTTTTTTTTTACATAATATGTGTACTGTGTATATTTATTATGTATATATCAATACACACACGTGCATGTATATATTTCAGAAAAATGTGTTATGTTTATATATTAAATATATTTATTTATAATATAAATTGTATGAATCTAAAAATAGACATGGAAATACTTTCAAAATATATACTGCATGTGTATTTATATATAGATAATAAATATACACATCACACGCACAAATACTATACAAACAAAAACTTTTATTTTGTTTGCGATTAATCGCAATTAATCGTTTGACAGCACTAATTTCAATATATATTTTTTATTTATTTATCTTTTGCCTGTTCAAATGTTTGGGGTCTTAAATGTTTTTGAATAATGTCTCTTATGCTCACCAAGGTTGCATTTATTTGACCAAAATATAGTAAAACAGTAATATTGAGAAACTGTTATAACTTAGAATAACTGTTTTCTACTTGAATATGTTTTCAAATGTAATTTATTCCTGTGATGGCAAAGCTGAATTTCCAGCACACATTTCTCCAGTCTTCAGAAATAATTCTGATATGCTGTTTTACTGCTCAAGAGACATATATTTTATTAATGTCGAAAACAGTTGTGCTGATTTATATTTACTGTGGAAACTACAACATCAGAAAGTGCAATTATGTGAAATAGATATCTTCTGTAACCATGTATGCAGTGAGTTTGTTTTACTGTCACCTTTGAACAATTGAATGCATCCCTGATAAATAAAGATTTCCTGACCCCAAACATTTGAACAATAAATGTACACAAACTTGGTTTAGAAATCCTAGAACGCAAGTATTCAACTGGGCCTTTAGGTTCAGCATCTCAGCAGATCATCTACAGGAGGTTAACTTGACTGATCTCAGACTGCAGGAAACTACGGATGTGATTAGATGCCTGTGACCCCGGAGAACCTCAGTTGAATAGCTCTGTTCTAGATGGCTTGGGATCTGAGAAAGAAAAGCTGGTCTCAGATGATAAGAGGCAAAAAGCAACCGCTACAGACATCCACATGGAAACTACAGATGAGGAAATAAATGAAGTGCACAAGCTGCTGATCAGTTTCATCTAAAGCTCTACAGCACACACAGGCAGGAAGTCCAATCTGAGAAGCCACACACTGCTTCCGGTTCACCTGCGGGTCGTTACCTTGGCAGCGGCCTGCTCCTCTTCCACACCATCCCCAATTACAACATACACTACCTTCCTGCCAAATCTCTGCATTATGCGCTCAAAGCAACTCTCTTTGCCTGCAACATAAACAAGGTGACAGGTCAGAGGCTTGGGGTCAGACGGGAGATTTTACCTGGCTTGCTGCATGCTCCTCATCGCGCCCATCGCCAATCACAACATACGTTATGTTAGTGCCAAACCTGGATACTATACGTTCAAAACAGCTCTCTTTACCTGCGGAAACAAGGCATAGCTCAGAACTCATCCGGTTCACTCCTGGGGTGAACAAGCAAAAACCTGTTCACGGCAATGTATGCGTTTTCTTTTTCTTTTCGTTCTCATGAGAAACAATTACTGTTTAAATAGGGCTTTTTTTATCCCTCAGTAGTTAATTAATTCATTGTTGGTTTGATTGTATTTCATTTAAATTGAAATTCATTGTTATATATTTAAGTTTTAGACATTTTAGTTATGTATTGACTTGAACCAATTCACATGGCCAGGGTTCAGGTTTACATTTAAAGGAGGCCTTGAAGGAAGCAGTTGTAACTATATTGGTTAAGCAACATATCAGCTCAAAAAAAGGGTGTTTCGTAATAGAGAGTGGAATAAACTCATTGTGAATGAACACGGCTGTTTATAAAGGAGCGGAACGAAAGAATAATTTAACCCTGGAAGATGATGACAGGTCAGCAAATCCGAATCAATTCCACATGATCAGACAGAGTGAATGTGGACGTTACGACCAGGTCATCCTGATCTGTTTTGATTTATGATTTAATGCAACAATGTGAGCCAAAGCATGTTCCGCACAGACTGAACTCTACATCACCCTTGATTGCAGAAATGAAACTCAACAGTTCAATGAAATGGAAATAAACAGTTCAACACAATTTATATGATGAACTCAAGACAAAGTCTGCTGTATGGACCGGTATCTGAACTCACCTATTTTGGTTGCGCTGTAAATGTTTTCAATTGGAAACGCTGAGCCCAGGCTATACAACAGCACTTTAGCCAGTGCAGGTATTAACTGTGTCGTTGTCACCAAAACGTTAACACAGTTACTCCTGGGCAAGAGAGATAGAGATTGTGATTTGTTTGCTGTGTTAAGCTATAGTTCTCAATGACAAAGAAAGCTGCATACAGAGACGGACCTGGAGCTGATGATTGACAGGGACTTGAGTGCAGTGGTCAGCCAGGAGTCCGTGAGAGCCTCAACTTCTGCCCTCAGCTGGAGCCACGCCTCCCTCTTAGCCGGTCCCAGCAACCCTGAAATAGATCATAAACAAAACACCATATTCATAAATGTAGTGTATATTTTGGCATGAAACTGGGGATACTAATGGGCACAATCTGGTTCACTAATTAGGCAGAATTTGAATGTTAAACCATGAAATTATTAAAATATCACTTTAAAAAAAATAAGGATTTGACAACATTTGAGAGCATTTTATTAATACAATATATAAAAACACTGTATTTACATTTAGACTGGGAAATCACCACCGTTTTGGTCATTTTCTGTCTTCCTAATAACGTTTTTACGTTTAAATCATTTCAGTGTGTTATGTTTCTCTCAGAACTGGCTGTGTGTTGTCCCAAAAAAAATCTTATCACACAATGAGGTAAAACAAATATATTCTATACTGTAATAAAGGCTATGTCAATTAGAAATGGCTTACAAATACATTTAATCTTTATCAAAAGTGTTTATTCTCCTCACATTTTATCATTTAAAATGTTTTACATTATATCATCTTCTTCTTTTTATTCAGTTACAGCAATATCAAGGCCTTTATCCATATTAGGGATTTCCTGGAATGTTATTAAGTCCTGTTACTTCTGTGATGCATATGTAGAATTTCTCCACTCGAACTGAACTGAACAATGTAGTTAAAAATCTAGGTATGTATTGGATCATGGACTAACTGGATCATTTCATCCCTAATAAATACTATAATCGTGTATATAAATAATACTAAATAACACAGCTATGGAGATTTAGAATTAATCCTGTAAAAATGACTGTGACGATATTTCAACTTGTAATCAGATCTTACCTCCAACATTGTTTTTGTAAGAGCAGTACAACTCTTTGACTCTTCTGTATCGGAAAGCTAACTTCCTCATCCAGTCGACTCCGCCCCTAACACCTGTTGCTAGGCAGAGACTTGCGCTTGTTGCAGCTGCATGGAAGCCATCAGTGGCAAAACTGTAAGTACTGTTGACAAAAACAATAACAATCTTGTTTTACATACAAGCAAAACACATATTCAGACAGATTTAAGGACATATTTTAAGACTTTTTTGTGTGTTACAGCTGAATGAGTAATGGTTATCTGTAAAATAATAGTTTGAAATCAAAGTTTGAATACTGTTAAATCAATCAAATCATTCAGATGATAAACTCACCTGAGGTCCTGTCCGTTATCATCTGAAGAGGCGTCATCAATGTGCACCTGGTCACACTCCTGTCCAAACACAGTGGGGTTACTACTGTTAACCAGCAGGGGGCCACACAGTCTTAGAGACACTCAGACTGGAAAAAGACTGAGGAAACAATTAAGACAAAGGGGACAAGGGGAGAGCAGTTTGCTTACCTCTAGATCATTAAAAAATAGATGTGTATCAGCAAGATTGAAGATCATCTCCTCCATTCTTAAACCAAGAGTCACAGCCAAAGGAGGGTCCTGAGAATTCAAATGATAATTGTTAGGATATTTTACATGACAACATTCATCACCACCACCACCAGTAACAAACCGAACATAGTTAAACATTTTCACAGCTGTTGGTGGGACACTGTATGCATTTTTTAAGAGGTCATGGACACTCCTAATTCAGAGGCTATTCCAGAATTGTGGTAAATCCATAATGTTTGGCCATATTTAAAGACAGCTTTGAATCTATTTCAGAGAAGACAATCCCAGAATGCATTGCAACAAGCTCAGCTCAGTAAAACTTTTCCTCTAGATGGCAAATGGAGCCATAGTCAGTGTAAAGGCAGCTATAAATGGAAATGATTAATTATATGTAAAGAACAAGTTAAGACGGAAAATAACCTTGAAGTGCACATAGAAAAAATTCAGTATACAAAAATGACGATTAAATCATTGCATCCATCAATAACATCATTTAGATTTTTTCTCATCATTGATGACAACATTTTGAAAACTGAAAATTCAGTGTAAGCCAGTAAAAGAAGAATTAATAACATAAGAATTTTCATTTTAACCCACATATTGGAGTTCTAAAGAATTATTATTATAGAAACCAAACTCTAAATGTGAAAAACTATCAAAATACACACCCTTCTTTCTTTCTTTATAAATAAATAAATATTTCTGGCTCGATATGAATATTTCAAATTCACATTTTGCTCAGTAGATAAAATGTTCCACTTTTCCATCAAATAATGACAGATACTACACTTGTCTCAGAACGTCAGACGCTCTCACCCTTCAAACCACACACACACACACACACACACACACACACACACAGTGAAAGAACGAGAGAGGCGGAGGGCACCCAGCTGTAAAAATCATCATATGTGATGGAGTTTGTTGGCACAGAGTTGATTGGCTGAGACAGTGAACGAGAATAGAAAAGCACACACACACACACAGTTAATGGCAAAACTGACAGAGATTGGAAATGATGATTCAACTGTTTGAAAATGTTTAAAATTAATCTAAGCATACGTTAAAAAATAATTGAGGCCATTTTTTTTCAATCAAAATAAACAATTCAAGACATATTGGCGTAGAGCTTCTTTTCCCACTTTTGAACTCTTGAGGTTCAGTAATTTCACAATCGTTTCAGTGATTAATCTACCGGTGTGTGCTGGCACTTGAGCTTGACAGCATGTGCAAAGTCTCTGACGAGAGTGCCTAAGAACGGAGGGTTTTCATCGTCACAGAGCCTGCAGAAATAGCCCCAGAGCCGTGAATAGCCACAGCTGTCTCTATGTCTCTCACCAACTGAACGACAAGAAATGAGGGAAGGTGTCAGAAGAAGACTGACGCTTCACACTCCTTGAATCTGGCTGTTACAGTGCCAAATCTAACAACTCCGTTCTTCTGCGCTCTGCCTATGGTAGAAGTGCACAGCTGTGGGAGACCTGATATTGAGTCAAGATTCCAAATTTATTACTGCATTATGGAGATATACACATGAAAATATTTTTTCTAAGTTGTCAGTAAAAAATTAATGGAAAATGTTTAACAAAAAATACTATTTCAGTCCATCTACTTCAAAATTTGATGATTAAGTCAATGCATTACTTGTCATTTCTTTGTAGTTATTTGTGAAATTTACTAGGAATTTCTGAGTGAAAAATTTAAATATTAAATCTTAAACTTTTTTTTACTGTATGTGTTAGTTTTTTTTTGAAGGAAAAAAAACTAACCAGTGCATCTACATGCACTTCTAAATGTTGCTAACTATCAAAAGATGGCTCATTATAAAAATACAATAAAGAATAAAACTGAACTGGCATGACACTTAAACTATTTATGACTATTATCAGATAAAACAATACTAATTAAAGCATTTACATTCCCTTCCATATTGTCTGCTTACTAAGAATAATCAGGACTCACAGGAACATGCTCACTGTCACTATAGTAGAGGGAAGTGTGTTTTAATATGTGTGCATAGTACATGTTTTTGCACTCACCTTGCCGTACTTCTGTGCATAGGAGCCCGTGAGGAGTGAGTGAAAGACAATAATTGTCTCATCCAGATCCCAAACAAACACCCTCTGTAAAAACACATCAGACACATGTTTGATCTCATTACACAAACAGTGATGACACAGGGATTATGTAGTGAGAGGATGATCTATCTATCTATCTATCTATACAGTACATGCCTCAAGATCACTGTCAGGTGGTGGGGAGGGGTTGTTCTTTCTGCCCCGCCCCCTTGCTTTAGCCCCACCCCCTCTGCACGCCCGGTCCTCCATCTCCTTGATTGGCGTGGATGGGCTCTGCCCCGCCTCAAACTCACCTTGCAAAAGAGAACCAAGAAATATTTATGATACACATCAAAGCTACCTAAAAGCTTACTCACTGGCTTGAATATGTAAGTTTCTGCTGTAACAAACATTGACACCCAATCAGAATCTATCCTGCTATTGTAAACTCAGGAATTTAAAGCGGCAGACGAGCGTGCACTTAGAATAAACAGACGATATCATCCGGTGGAGTGGATGCTAATATAGTTACTTCCATAGTTACCTTTAAAGTTGTCACTCTTGGTGTGAATGGGGCTTAATACTTTATCCCCCAGTTTCACAGACAAGGCTTAAGCCTAGTCCCAGACTAAAATGTAAGTCTGAGCCGTTTCAACTGAAAGATATATGGGCTATAGGACTACATTCCTGTAAATCAAAGAAATAAAGATAATACTTTGCTGTCACAGTATTTCTTTTTAATCAGGGATTGTATACGTGGATCTAAAACAACAATGTTTGAGTTTGTACATTCTCATGTCTGTTTTTTTTATTTAACAAAAACCATGTTTTACATAAGTATTGAAAGTGGGAAATTGGCACATCTGATAGAACAAAATGTTTTTGTGTCTATGCGTGTGAGCAAACCTTTATTGTAATGAGCTTTGCTGTACAGCAGCCAAGCTAAATCACTGAAAAATGCAGTTTTAGGACCCCACTGAATTTTGGGCCTGCTGGACAAAACCCCCAATCACCATCGCTCTACTAACATAATCAACAACTACAGTACACGACACCTCCGTGCCAAAAGCCCAGTAACAGAACATTCTAACATCCGTTCTAACTTTCAGTTGCGTCATCTGCTGCTCTATTGGAATGATTAGCTTTAAACTTGAATGGCAATGATCCTATTTTTTGACAGATAACGGATAACAGTAGAGATGTTTAGGAGGTAAAACTTGTTTTATACACTTGGTTAAGAACACTGCCTCTGCAAAAACTTCCATGATGCTAGGGGGTTTTGCTAGATTCAAAACAAGGTGTTTTAAGGAGTTTTTAGCTCACTGTTATGCGATAGCTAGGATGTTCTGTGCACTTACCTGGATTCAGGTCAGTTGCTTGGCCTGTAATGATGGGGGTGGAGTCTTGCAGCTGATAGCTGGAGACAGAACCTGTGCCGTCCAATGAGCTGTTAGATGTCATGTAGGAACCGTAGGAGGAGGTGGAGTAATACTGAGCATACTGATTCTGCCCAAAAGCTGCATAGGAGGGATATTCCTGCAACAAACAAACAAAATCCAAATAATAAATATTCATTTATTTATTCATTGATTACAAATACAGTATAAATCCAACACAAAACCAAAATCTGACCAGAAAGCAGACAGGGTATTTTTAAGTGATACATAAAAATATACATGATGCAATCACACATAATTATGCAGTTAATGTAATAAAAACATTTTTTTGTTATGGTGGTGTGATGTCACATTTTTGCTTGTTGTTTTATAATGTTTGAAGCCTGCTATTGGGGGATGTCATCACATGGATGTTCAATGAACTTTTTTTTTCTAAATCAATAACAGTGGAAATAACCAATAGCTTTTTTGTAGCCAGTGTACAGTAGATCTACCCTACGAAATAAACACTGGAGTGTTAAAACTTGCCCACTTCCCTCTATAATTTAGTAAAGTGTGGAAAGAATATAGGTTTTATGTTCCTAAATGAATGAATAAGAAAGGGAGAGGGGGTTTATCAGGGGAAGAATAAAGAGAAAAATACTTCAAGTAATAGGACAGGAACATACAGATTTCTGGCTCATCCACACAGAGCTTTTTATCACTCCCTGATTTCTCTTGTATCTTTGAGAGAGTTTAGCATGTGCAGACACAGAAGGATCTCTTACGGGAGATGACTCTAAAACTGTCACTGACTCACTCGCTCAAGAACATGAGCGCTGCAGTAAAATGCTCTCGGCGAAACTCCACTACTGCTTTCACTCTCTCATTTCAGCCTAATTCCGCTTACTCCTTCATTTCAACCATCGCCAGAACCTCACTTTGTTTACACAGCTAAATTCATCAGTGGGAGTCTAAGTGTAGTTGGGTCCTTTTCATTGGCAGTGCTTTTAATCATAAAAGTTTAGGGAAACATTAAGTCCTAAAAGCATAAATTCTCTCAGATGAAGGATGGCGATCTGTTCTTAAGAGGCCTGGGCTGTTTTAAAAAGACTCAATCGTTTGCTGAACTCTGACGTTATTGGTGCATGTGTGTGTTCATCTGTGCACATGTGACCGTACCTGCTGTGTGGTGAAGTTGCCTGGATTGGAGTTGTTGGATGTGTAGAGACCAGGAGAGGTTGTGAAACCTGACCCTGCTGAGGGAGAGAAAAGCCAGTGTGAGTCAACGACTAACAGATCAACTCACCAAAAAGTGAAAAACCCATAAGTGAAAATGCTGTCCTTAATTACTATCATGCTGTTCCAAACCTGTATGCTGTTATTTTTTCTGCAGTACACAAAGACACACAGACACACTAGTATTTTTGAACAATTGACACAGCGCTAGCAATACAACCACAGTTTATAGGGACCATAGGCTGTCAAGCATCAAAAAGGACAGGAAAAAGCACCAGTTATTATTTTAGTATTATTTATACAATATTTAATATTTTGTTCATTTATTTTTATTTCAGTTTTTATTTCAATTAACAAAATGTTTTTAATAGTTTTCGTCAGCAATAACAACACAGATAATCACATCCAGAATTCAAAATAATAAATTGCATTTAGTTACATATGTTAAAGCAAATCAAATGGCATCAAATTTTAGCTAGATGCAATCACATTTTTTTGCAAAAGACTTAAATCATTTATTCCTTTTATTGTGTTTTTTCAGATCCTAGTCATATGAACTGCCGTTTTATGGCAATAAACAATATTTTCGGTTCTCCAAAAATGTTTAATTATTGCTTAAGATACGTAAAATGTTTAAATATACGTACCTTAAGCAATAATTAAATATATAATCTCAAATATTGATAATATTTTTTTTTTTAATTGATTAACTGCTCCTTTAAATTACATAATTTTAAAAAGTAATTAGCGGATCTTACAAGTGACTGTTATTTTTGTCACATAACATCTGTATCTTCTACTGTGTACAGCATTTTAGGCTGTACAGTATTGTTAATATAGTTACAGACACTTATGCTTGGCTGCATAAACATACTCACCTGGCATCTGATAGGGTGAATATGCTGTCTGTCCGGGCTGAGGAGTGGTAAATCCAGGGCTATAGCTGAGCCCTGATTGGAGGGTTGATTGGGTTTGTGTCAGCCCTCCTTCTGTTTTTATACCTGGCAACATCACCCCCAAATCTGTAGCTCAAGATCAAGAGAGTAGACCTGTCAGTCAAACTGGATTGATACTAAAGGCTCTTTCACATGAATCACATATGCTATTATAAATGCAAAAGGTAAAAGACCCACCATAGGTGGAGATGCCGTAGGGTGGAGTAGTTTGAGAGTAGGGCGTGTAAACTGTCGACTGCTGCATGCTAGTGAACTGTGATTGGCCCGTGTAGGCCGACATGGGAGGAGCCACGGGAGTAGACAGGATGTGGGGGTAAGGCCTGCCAATCAAACGCAAAATCAAAACATTCAGCTTTCATTTGATTAGATCAAAGGTCATCTGCCTTTTTGACATCAACTGCCATTGTTAATTTGTCTGGTTCATCAGTGTGTTGAACCCAGTGAAGATGGTTAAATGTTTTTGCATTTACATTTATAAATCATAATGTGTCTGTGTCATACTTTGAGGGGTAGAGAGGAGGTGAATACTGGTGAGTCGGCCGAGGGCTGAATCCACTGCTGCTTATAACTACATCAAAAAAAAAAAAAAAACAAGAAGAAAAAATAAAGAAATCAGTTAGAGAGACTGAATCGTTTTCACACACAATGGTGCACACACACACACACACTTTACTGGGATGTATCAGCAGTCAGTACTGCACGTCAGTTGTCGTTGGACTAAATGTGTAATTTATTACATATAACAACCATAAAATAAAATGTGTGCAGGACTTCTTCCATTTAAAGAGATTTTGCCAAGAGCCTTCAATTTAAATCCACTAACACGCACAGCTCACACTTTTGATTGACAGCTCACAGTCTTTCTCACCAGCTGGATTCAATTTAAGAAATAGCAGAAAAAAAATAATAACAGGAACTATTCTCTCAAAAATCTTCTTTCTACATCAAAGAATGTCCTCATTTCCTTCTCCTGCCTTCCTTCTCTTTCTCTTTTCTGCTTGAGATGCAAAATCAAAAACTAATTTTGGCATTTGCTTGTCATAATTCCCTTCCTGAGCTGAAACGTTTCCCAGTCACAATCATCACTATTTTTGACTTATTTTTCAGAAAAAAAAACTCTGAGGCTTTTAGTTTTAAACACACACACGTTTGTTTTTGTGAAAAGTGGGGACATCCCATAGGCGTAATGGTTTTTATACTGTACAAACTGTATATTCTATGGCCCTACACCTAACCCTAACCCTCACAGGAAACTTTGTGCATTTTTACTTTCTCAAAAAAACTCATTCTGTATGATTTATAAGAGTTTAAAAAAATGGGGACATGGGTTATGTCCTCATAAGTCACCCTCTCCTTGTAATATCTGTGTCATACCCATGTCATTATACAGAGTTGTGTCCTGATATGTCACAAAAACAAGAGCACACACAGACACAGACACACACACACACACACACACATATACTGTATATATATGCAAAAGTCTTAGGCCACTGGTATTTTCACCAACAAAAAATGGTTTTAAATCCGCTATTTCTATGTTTTTTCTATGTGTGTCAGTGGTAAAAATCAGTTTACATTATCAAACATTATTTTTGCCTTTAAATGTAATAATACAGTGAGATTTATTTTTTTTTTTTGCACAAGGAGTCTGACTGCAGCCAGACAGACTCAATCCAGAAGAACTGTGGCAATTCTTCAAGAAACCTGCAAAGCTACAGTACTGTGCAAAGTTTTAGGCACTTGTGTAAAAATACTGTAAAGTGAGGATGCCGTCAAAAATAATGCCATAAATAGATTTTATCAATTAACTTCTATTAACTTAACTAAATTTAATCAACATTTGGTGTGACCACTATATACATAAAGAAGCTTTTGTCCTAGGTGCACTTGCGCATTGTTTTTCAGGTAGTTTTGCAGGTAGGTTTCTTGAGGTGTTTTGGAGACAACAGTACTTCTGGATTGAATCTGTCTCAGTTTGTTCTATTTCTTTATGTCATTCCAGACATGAAAAGTAAAAAAATGTACCAGGTACCAGGTACTGTACCCAGTGGAAAACCCCCCAAAAGTGAACCATACCGTACAATGCAGTGGAAAAGCACTGCATTTTAAAATAGATATACTCTTTAGCCTTTATAGATATTTTACAGATGTAGTGAAAACAAGCTTTTATAGAGTATATATTTATTCAAGCCTGATTTATTTATTAATAGCTTTATTACAAATGAATAAACTTTATGTTCATGTTTTTTTCATTAACTCATGACCTTTTCATACTTAAAACAAGAAAAAAAATACTATATATGGGTTTTATATTCCCTGAAAACAGGTCTGACTTACCTAGTAAATCTGGTCTTAATAATCATTTTTACTGGAAAAATAAGACTTTTTTTTGCAGTGCTTATGAACGAACATGGTTTTGTCTTCTCTATAGAGACATCACACTGTCAGCTCAAGCAAGGGCCTCAACCTTCTCTGCAGGGGAGCGCATGGACAGAGGGTTTCTCAGTCTCTGAGTGCATGTGTGTGTTTGTGTGTGAGCACATTGATCTAAATAAAGAGTTTGTGGCTCTGATGACGTTATCTCAAGGGCAGTACAAAGATTGAGGGCTCAGAGCTTTCAGCAAGTTCCCAAGCGGGATTACAGCAAGCATTTTGAATGCAATGCATGTGAGCGTGCGTGCGCGCATGTGTGTGTGTATGTCTTACCTGACCCAGTGTAAGTGTCCAGCCCAGTGTCTCCCGCCGAGCTCACAGTCTCACTGCTGTTCAGAGGCTCAGACTTAACTTAAAGAGAAACCAAGAAAGATATAAGGTATACTGTCAGCTATCAAACTCCTCTCAGACCTCTCAAAATCAAACAAACTCAGAAAGTACTAAAGCAAACCTTCCAAAGCACTGTACCCAAACACTCACACACGTGCTATCATAGACAGTATGTACACTCCACAAACACATGCAGTATACCATCGTTCTTCATACTTGGGGCAGTGGGCGGGGTACTGCAGCCCAGCAGCCAATCAGCCGTGTTTAGAATTGTCATGTTCTCTCCTGGGGGCGGAGTCAGATGTATAGTGGACTGTATTACCCAGTTATTTTTTTTATTTATTATAAATTTAGTACATACAGGTAGACCCAGAAATATATGGACACTTACATCACACTTAAAAACACTGAATGTCACTAGATAGCATTTATTGTATAGATTTGTTTATAGTTATATTAAAAATAAATAAATTTATAATAACATAATTTAAATTTATATATAAATTATAATTTCTATTAATATAAGCACATTACTATGAAATCATTTTTAAATAAATTATAAATAAATATTTACCAATATTTTCAACATTTTTCAAATAAAACTATAAGGCATTTGTTAGGTTTTAAATAATAAAACAACAGCTAAAGTGTTCAAAATGAAGACTAAATGTACTCAGATATTTATTGGTTGTCAAAAATTTGTGAAAAATTTTAGGAATTACATCTGTGGTTACTCTTCTAGGTTAGGTCCACTGATTTCTTACATTAACTAAAAGTTGGTTAAAAGTAATTGCAGTTGAAATAGTAGAAATTACAAAGAGATGTCAGTACTTTTTTACAAATCTCATTTTGATAGATTACATTTTGTTATCCAATGCAATATAATTCATGAATTTTAAATTTGACCTAAGTGTCCAAATAGTACATTTGGTGGCCACTGTAAAATGTAAAGTTCTATGTAAAGTTCTTGTATACGAACTGATAACATTTCACTAATGGCAAAGAGTACAACCATTACTGAAAAGTAAAACATTTTATTGATTCCCATAGAATTCCATTATAATGAAATTCACTTTCATTAAAACAAACATTTACCAATAGTGCAGCCATCGTTCCTGGTGTTCCCATAACAAGAAATGACTTCATATAAATAATTTAAGGTTTCCAAAACCATATTTTGCCACACTGAGATTATGACAGCTCTGTCAAAGGTGCATTTGCAGAAAAAACTTCTTGAATCAGTGTGTGTGTGTGTTTGTGAGGGGAAAAAGCGAAGTCCTCTAAAGTAAGATGAATGAGGCTTCATTGGCAGTGGGATTCATGTTGGGATGTGTGTGTGTGTGTGTGTGTGTGTGTGTGTGTGTGTGTGTGTGGGTGGTTGTGTGGGCGGCTTGCGTGTGTGTGTGTGCATGGAGTGATTCAGTCTAGGCTGTGAGCTGATGAGGTAGACAGAGGAGAATGTTGAATATGTCGTTGTTTTGGCAGAAGCACAATCCCAGTGTGTGTGTGAATGTGTGTGTATGTCAAGCTGTTAAAATCATTAGCTGAGCTCTAATCTAAATGATTTACTGAGTTCTGTTGCTTTTACCCTCTCAGACTTCTGCTATTGTTTTATTCCACTACATGTCAAAAACAGATGAGCTCACACACACACACACACACACACACACACACACACACACACACACACACACACACACACACACACACACACACACACACACACACACAGGGTCCCTTAACTTCTCTACCTCTCTTGTGTAGCACACAGTCATAGCCATACATCAAAGGTTAGCTTGCTAGGGGTGTTGAGAGTCTATTTAGCCATGTGTATGTTTGCCTAACGTCCTCTCTTAAAACGTTTGTTCAGCGTTTTCCTCAAGGAGAGAAAAGCGAGTGAGCGTGTGTTGACATCAGAGAGAAAATGAGAGTTTAAACGCAGGAAATAGTTTGCTGTGCACCAGGCTCTTGCTGAAACACGCACAGAGTAGTGCTGGAAAACGTTTCAGCACAAAAACGCTTGTACACATACACGCTTTCTTCTGTGTTAATTAGGCCTGTATGCAGCGTTTGACCTTTGAGGTTAGTGTGAGCTCAGAGCATCTTGACACACGCCACTAATCCACCAAACCCACTTTGGATGGCACCAAAACCACCAGAACAAGAAACACTTTATCCTTGCAACATCACACACCACGACTGAACCCTGCTTTCAATTACTGCAAGAAACTCAACAGCGATGAACGTGGAGTGCACTGCTCTAAAGCTGATTTCCTGTACTCAAAGCAATGCTGTGGTTGAAAGGCCCTATTTATCAGCTAATATGTTGCTCGTTCACTCATGTATGCTCGTAATTTCTTGCTTGCTTGCTCTTTGATTTGTTGTTCTTTCATACCTCCGGTTCCATTGGTCGTGATGTTGTTGCTGAGGATGTTTTTGTCCAGTTTGGATGAGCCGTCACTGCCACTGTTAACAGAGTGCTGCGGGTCTGTTAGATCCTGCATGTCCAAGGCCCTGTGACAGAAAAAAATGTATCTTTAATACATTTACACTAACATTCAGAAACCAGGAGTTGGTAAGAATTCTTAATATTTAAAAAAAAAAAAAAAGTATTTTATGTTCCTGCAATTCTGCATTTATTTGATCAGAAACATGGTGAAAACAGTAATATTCTGAAATAACATTTAAATTTGAAATGGACGTTTTCTCTTCTAATATATATATGTAAAAAATATTTTATATTTCTGGCATGGCAAAGCTGAATCTTAAATGCATCCTTGCTAAATAAAAGTATTAATTTCTTTCAAAAATTAAAAATCTTATTGACCCCAACATGACCGTAACACTCACTAACCAGAAAATGGGAGCAAAAACATGTTTTGGCATTGTAAGATTGTATAATATATCCCCCGTTCAGGTGTCAAACCATCTGATAAAGAAAATATCTGTCCCAGCTTGTGCATTTTCTTAGAGTTTTTACCTCAAAAAAGCTGGAAAGCAGTTTATCTAGGTCATGTTTATCTAGGATATAGTTTTCTTTTCCTTCAAAATTCCATGTAGTGACACATTTATGGAATATTAGCTCACTCCCATGAAAATATGAGGAACAAAACCACAATATATCTTCTTGTTACTATGTTAAACAGCCTGCAATGTGAATCAAAACTGCCTAATGTTCTCAATCTCAAGAATATTTTAATATATAAAACTACACAAAATACTATTGCATGCAGTAAGAATTTTTTTAATTATTTTTTTTGCATTTTGCTATTTGGACAATGAAATATTGTTATATGAAGTAAATATATTTTATTGCAATATTATGGCAAATAATAAATACACAAATACATAATCATAACCAACAAATGTTTAAATACATATATGCTTTCTTTTCTTTATATATAATTGTTGTAAAAATTAAATAAGAAATTCAGTGTCAAATTATTATTTTAAGTACAAAAGTAGTATTTCGTATTCCATGCATCCCTCCATCCCTGAACTACAACAATACACCCCCCCCCCCCAAAGAAAAGTTAGTTTTGCATTGAAGCATTTAGCAGACACTTTAATCCAAAGGACAAATGAAGAAAGACAGCTCATAATGTAATGTCAAAAAGAAACAGAGCTGCTCCTTTTTCTCTGTTTATAGCATAAACATCTGCATGACATTTCTGAATGCATCCCAAAGTACACAGAGCTCTAACACACGTTTTATTCAGGTGAAGCAGTCTGCTTTACACCCACTCACACACAATGACTTTACCATCCCTCTTTCTTTATCTCTCCCTCTGTCGTTATGTGTATGAAATCACTCACTCCCACAGTTCACTGTCATGGGCACTCATAAATAACACCCTAAATGGATTCCAGGGGAGAATATGTGTGTTCACTTTACCTGTTGTCTACTGGGTCTGGAGCATGGGAATCAGTGGTAGATTTCTTCACCTGTGCAAAGACCAGAGCAGACAGTTGATGTATTAGCTTCTCATTCAGTGGATGAAGAAAGCATTGCAGTCTCAGTCTGAGAGTGATTTTTCAGGCATTTGCTCATGATTTTTGAAGCTACTTTTGCCATTTCAGCATGATTATTTGCTCCATTGCATATGCTGTCCACTGAATGAGAATATGAATAATAAAAAAAATCTCAAAACATTCAATATTACAAACTTACAAAACTCCTCAGTAATATACATATAAAAAATCTTTCTATCTTTCTCTCCTACACACACATAAAATACATTCTGGCAGTTTATCTTGGTTCTCACTCTCTGTCACGCTCAATATTACTCAATACGGAGTTAATAAAACCACGACTGCAACTTTCCTCTTTGAATTTGTCCTTGTGATAAACTCTCTCCAAATCTACTGAGTTTCTTTCTTTCAAGGACACCAGTCAAAACCGCCTTATTCCTACTATTTTACATTCACACAGAAACTTAACTTCATGTTTACTTTTTCATGTTTTACACTTGAATATGTATATGAATATTAAAACACAACGTACTGTAAAACAAAAAGGAAGGATCAAAGAGTGCCACAAGTCTATAAACTTCTCACAATCGATTTACACTGTTCTCCCCTCCCAAAACTGCTCGTAGTCATCTGGGTCTTAATTGAAAACACACATGCAGACCTGTGTGTGAGCACACATGCACATATACACGTGTGTGTCAGATGTAGCGTGTGCTTTTGGGGAGAACGCTTGGAGTGTGCAACCAGCAACTCATATTCACACACATACACTACCTTTGATAAATCTGGGGTCAGTAAGACGTTTCAGTGTTTCTGAAAGAAGTCTCTTATGCTCACAGAGGTTGCATTTATTTGTTTAAAAATAAATACTTTGAAATATCATTAATTTAAAATAACTGTTTAATATTTTAATATTTTTTAAAAATGCAATTTATTCCTGTGATGCCAAAGCTGAATTTTCAGCATCATAACTCTAGTCTTCAATATCATATGATCCTTCAGAAATCATTCTAATATACAGTGTTATTGCTGATTCGACCAATGACCCTGGAGTATTAAACCTCCTCTCAGAAATGTGCCTGTGGTTTAGGCTCATCTCTCTGGTTCTGGGTTTTGATTTGTGCCGAGTATGGACACATTCATTATGGTCCCCTTAAATTAGCCGGACACATTCAGGGACAGCAGGTGATCGTACGCTGCTCTAAGCCTACTGTAAATCTCTCTCGGACTGTAACTACTTCCTTGTCCGGCAGCATCTGTGCTCTTAGAGCTGTTAATAGTGCATTTGAGAGCAGCCCAGCAGGATCCAGCTCCCAAAGAGGCCTGATGGTGAACAATGATCTAAGACCGTTTAACTGTGCGCCGTTTATGGATTTATGAAGTGAAATAAGTAATTCTTTGGCAGGCGGTTAGAAAAGCAAGTACCAAAGGTACCCCTGCTGAAAAAAATAAAATACAATTATAAAAATATTAAGCCAGCCCAAGCTGCTTTGCCAGTCATGACGGGTATAAGATGGTCTCAACAATAATTTTTTTTCTTCTCTTGGCTAGTTAATTTTTTTATGTGAACTGACAACATTTTCAATGGTCCTACCACAAAAGAATAATATATATTCAATGCTTGGTAGATAATTTAGGATTGTAATCTGTTACGGATTACATATTACATGATGGTAACGTAATCTAGTTTACTCATTTTAGGTAATGCATTCTGACTACATATTTGATGACTTTTTACCTAACATGTTTTAAACTTACAATTCATAATCTATGATACATTTCATAATTGTTTCACACATTGTTTTTCTCCCAAATTTAAAAGCATGAATCCCAAAGTTATTTACTTGACATTTACATGACCATTCTGTATTGTGAATATAGTCAAAGCTAAATGGTGTGACAGACAGTAGGTTTTTTAGAAAAGTACCTTTTTAAAAGATAAATAGAAGAAAAATAAGGGAGAATTAATGAGTTATAAATATTGTACTGCCATTGTGTGAATAATATATAATCATTTAAAAATGTAACTGTAATCTGATTATAAGCATTTTAAAATGTAATCTAATCATATTACAAGTACTTATGGAATCTGATTACATAATTCAGATTACATGTAATAAGTTACTTCCCAACACTATATATTAAACAAACAAAAAATCCGTTTTTATTTATAAAAAACTGCAATTGGAAATATAATGTTTATTAATGTATTCATGAACAAATATTTTTGCCAAAAATTATAGTATATGGTGCAAAACATTGCCGTGTTGAGTTTGTTGAAGATGGTCTCCCTGCCTAACCAGGTGAAACATGGCCAGGATTTCTCTAAAACAGTCAACAGACCACCATGACCAGGTTAAGAGACCAGTTAAGACAAGAAAACCATTTAAGGCTGGTTAAAGGTGCTTATATTTGAAGTGTTTATAATTATTTGGGAAATCTACTAGCAATTTTTGAGCGAAATTTGTTTCCACACCACATTTTAAATGTAGCCAAAACAAATGCAAGGGAATTTCTGCTTACTTCTATATGCAGATTCTAGATCTGCTTATGGGTAAAGATGCTTCACACACACACACACACACACACAAACGCACACACAGAAAACAGTCCCCCTTTTCTTGTTCTTTTTTTGTGCTTTCAGTATGGTTATCAGCACTGTAACTTTATACTCTTCCTTTCATGTAAAATACATTGTTACCTGTGCCCCCACCCCTCTGCTCTCTAACACACACACACACACACACACACACACACACACACACATTTCAGCATATGCCCCTGGGAGGTGTAAGATTATCTGATGTGTCCCCTCCCTGAAACACTCTTCTTTAAAGGTAGGGGAAGGCAATAGAGAGAGGAAGAGAGAAGAAAAAGGAAATAGAAAAGAACAGAGAGTGTGTGACAGGGCTAAAGGCTGTATGTAATGCGCACACACACAACATGCATGTTTTTCAGGGTTTTCTGATGAGGTGACAGTAGTTTATGCTGTTATAGTTTCTGAGAACATTCAGACTCCCCGCGGACACTGAAAATAAAAACTAAAATAACAACGTGTACACAAACAAAACCTGTTCCTCTGGATCAGTCTATTCAACATTTGTGTTCTCAATAAAAAACTAGTAAATTCATCCCAACAAGATTGGTTTGATATCATTTATGTAAATACTGCCAAAATGTATCATGGTAGTACATGCAATAAAATTCTCTCTCTCTGTATATAATTTAAATATAGCCTATGCACATATGATATCATTTATGTAAATACTGCCAAAATGTATCATGGTAGTACATGCAATAAAATTCTCTCTCTCTGTATATAATTTAAATATAGCCTATGCACATATATTTATTCAAAGCTATCTCACAACCAATTGTATTTTTTAAAGGTGGCGACTTCGTATGACCTCACTCACATGTTTTTGTACTGTTCGTCTAGACCCAAGTGATGGGTAGGTTTAGGGTCAGGGCTAGGTGTAGTTCATTCGTACAAATTCATACGAATTGTGCAATGTATGTAAAAGAATATAGCAGAGAGATTGGATTTATTTGGTACAATCCATCCACAAAAATGGCTTAAATCTCTTACACATTATATTATTTCTTCATAATTGTTCCTTATTAATTACTTTACATACAAAATTATGTGTAAAACACTTTTACACATAATTTTACCAGTATATCAGTAAAATAATTTTAAAAAATATAATTTAATACTTAATAATATAACTTTTAGTTTTTTTAAAAGTTATAAACAAAAGATTATTGGAGGATGTTTTACAACCACTTCAGTCTTCAAAATTCACATTTGATAAAAAAAAAACCGACTTATTTGTGTTTGTGTTTCTTATTATTTGTGAAATTTACTAGCAATTTCTAAATATAAAATGTTTATAAATGTAAAAAAAATAGTCAGTTCATACCACTGAAAGTGTTTTTATTGTGCACGGAGTGGGTCACTTCATGGATGCAGACATGTTGAGATCACATGACCAGCTAAATACTAGTATTTTTTTTGTTTTGCGACCTCCTGTTAGTGAACATTGAGTTAATATATTAAAATAAATACAAAAACAACTGAATACAAACAATGCATTTCTGCAATGTCATTAGTAAATGCAAATTTTAGCATGATGCCTGAATAACATGCTAGTATCGGTTTAAAACTGCCATATCTGTCAGCAAAATACATTAAAAAACACAATCATAGTCAATCATACAGCAGCGTTCTAGAACAAATATGGTTTTGATCAGTCCAATCCACTTAAATGACCAGTTACGGCAGCAGCCCATTTGTTGGACTGCTCCGTTTGCATGTCAACCTGGTGTATGAAATTGGAAAGGTAGCCTATATTTCGCCAGGGGAAAGAGGTCAGTGGGAAACTGGACACCAGGCCAAGCCCTATAGACAGACACACCTTCGCAGCTTTGAATGAGTGTGTGTGTGTGTGTGTGTGTGTGTGTGTGCAACTATGTGAGTAACATTGTCTTTCTCTTCCACTGGCTCATTGATTCATGTATCTTTGTACAGCAACCAGAGTGTTTACACACACACACACGTTTCTATATGTGCGCATTGGAGTGTGTGTGTATCATCTTAAGAAATGAGCTGAAACTTTATATAAAAAAGCACTCTAGCATTAAAGTGCTCCCTTCCCCTCTGATTGCAGCAGAAAAAAATGCAGCTTAATTATTCATGAGTTCTTGTGCTTGTGTCAGCTTTTCGTTAATTATTTAAATTAATCTCATTAACGAAAGGCCAGGTTTCAGGAGCATTTAATTAAATGATGAATTGCTTCCCAGATGTCGATGTGCTTGTTAAATAATGTGCTCAGGCTGGACCCAAAGCTGTCAGAAAGACTTTCAGAAACTGCACACTAGGACCATCACTGTGCACATTAGTGACATTGTACTCCACAACTTAATGCAGCTTTTAGGATCGCCAGGAGAACTGTCAAACTATCTCTATGTGTATTAATCAATAAATCTGCATGACTGTATAAACATCTACATCTAGCTTCAGGAACGAATACACTCTGCTCAAGCTTTGTTTTGACAGCTTGTACCGACTCGAACGAGATTGGATACAATTTAGTCTCATCAAACTCAACGTCAGGACTGGAATACCTAGCATTTGTATTAAAACACAAGATCTGGAAGGATCTTGAAGAAAACTTAACAGCTATGCACTTACAGTGGAAGTCTTTAGTGTCACATGTAATCAATTAAGTGCTTTTATAAATGAAGATAGAAATACTGACTCCCAACCTTTGAACGATAGTGTGTTTTCTGTAATTATAGAGCTGAATTTGTGTTTAACCATCGTTTTCGAACCCCAGTACCCAAACTTGAAATATCTTCTCAATTCATTGTACATAAAGCGCCACTTGCTACCCTAGTTTACAAAGCTGTTAAATGTGAGATGTTTTAAATGTATTACATGTTCAGAACAAGTGAATTAAGACTACTAACACTAGTGAGATGTGAGTCGATTTACAGTGTAAAAGACAAGCAACAGGTGTAAATAACCAATAACAATCAGGAAGATTAGAATTTTGTAACAAGTTTAAGGAGAAAAACACATAACATCCTTTTCACGGTACAGAAGATTCGTAAATATTACTGTGTAGGTTTAACAGCTTACCACAGACCCTGTACTGTATGTTGTTAGTGGTTATTTGCTGATTACACTTAAATTGGGAGGTGTAAATATGTGAGCGTGAAGCCGTGCTTTCTGTTCTCCTCTCTTCGCCTCGTTCCCTCTTCCTCCCTCTCTTTAGGTGTGTGTGTGTGTGTGTGTGAGAGTGTGTGTAACCTGAGTCCTCTCTCTCTGTCTGTGGTCTCTGCTCTGGGGCTCTGGGGCACAGACTGCACCAGAGGAAAAGGCTGCAGCTAAACCCCCCTTTTCATTTTACTCCTCTGCTTTTTTCCTCCAGAACCAAAAGCATTGATCCCCTGAGTCACAAAATACACCCCCCGCTCCCACCCACACCTCAATCTCCCCATTCCCCTCCTTCCATTACCCCAAACACCCCCAGATCAGTATCTGTCCTACTCTGGATTATGGACGCCGGTCTGTCTTTTCCAGAATGCTCATGCACGTGTATGAAAAGCACAAGAACGAGATGTTGCAACACATCTGCAGGACTGTTTTAATCATTCATCGAATGCTATTGAAATAATATTTTAAAGAAGCTTTTTTTCCACAAAACTAAATTATCAGACTCTCTCGTGACACACAAATGCATTGAAAACAGGCTGAAATGGTTTCAGCGGTGTGTGTGTTGTACTGTCACAATGTGTGCGTATGTGAATCGTGGTGGCCATATGGCTACTGTGCTTGACATCTGTTGTGTATTAAAGACCTAATGCTGCTCAGTACACACCTGGGTGGCCTTTCCACAGACACTCATTCATGCACACAAACACTCTCACACTTCAAACCGTACGATCAATCTTTTCAATTATCGCATAGTATAGTATTTCTCAACCTTTTTTTTTTAGCAATATCGCAATATTGTGAAATATTATTACAATTTAAGATAACTTTTTTAAAAACGTTCTTTATTTCTGTGATGGCAAAGCAGAATTTTCAGCAGCTATCAATCTTCAGTGTCACATGATCCTTCAGAAATCATTATAATATGCAGATTTGACGCTCAGAAACGTGTCATTATCAATGTTGAAAACAGTTTTTGTTGAAACATGATACATTTTTTCATGATTCTTTGATAAACAGAAAGATCCCTTTTGGAGGCACCTTCTTGAGAAACACTTAACAACCTTTTTACCTAATCAAGTACTGTATAATAAAATATAATAATATAATTGATGCTACAGGTTTGATACAATTCCATTGGCCAAACAACATTCCAAGAGTGCTGATAAACAGTAAATATTTAGAATAATTCCGTATTTTTCGATGTGGATGTAAGCTATTTCCTGCGAATGAGAAAGACTTTTGATTCATTATCCACTGTATGTAAATAACTAGAAGAATAATAGTGCAATACATTTTAAAACTATTTGCGCTACAAACCTTTGTGTTTATCATTACAGAAGCCTGGCACATTCAAGTTACAAATCACCATGCCTGCATTTCATTAAAGATAAAATGGATAGGTTTAACAAAGCAAAATCAATATCTTCCCAAGTACCTCCTGGGATCTGCACACCCCTGATTGAGAATCACTGGTACAGAGAGTCAGCTGGATGGGATTTTACCCACACACATCCAGATATACAACACATACACACTCTTCAAATGATACTGCACAATACACTGGCCAATTCTGAATTTAATGAATTAGCGGAGTGATGAATTCAGTACAATGAAAGAGAAGAAGATCATCTTAAAGCCATAATGGTGTGAAACACATCTGAATAGTGTGTGTTGCAGTTCACTTACGCTCTGTTCATTCAGCTCCTGTGTATTCTCCATCAGGTGAACTTCCACTCCCCTCGACGACAGTCCAGACACCTGAAAATGAAGGATGCTTTAAAATCGCCATAAACACAATAGAATTCATAGGCATCCCTCTCTCGTTTCGGTCTCTCTCTCTCCCTTTGTGTCTGTGGGTATATGCATGTAGGAGGGGAAGGAAGAAGTCTGGTAACTTCACTGTATCATAGCCAGCTAGGCTGAAGTAAATATCATTTACAGAAGTAAACATTAAACAATGGGATGAGAGAAATGTAATCAATGTAACACAAATGCACTAATACAGTACACACAAAAAGCCAAGCTGTCAAGGTAACGGTGATGCTAGGATGGCAGGAGTCACTAAAAACAACTTTGAGTCCCCCGCTGAAGCCCCTTCCACCCCCCATCCCTGCCTCCATCTTTATCTTTCTCAATTTCCCATCCTTCCCCTGTCATTTAAAAGCTTGAAACTTCTGTAAATTGCTTTGAAACCTCCCGAGGCCTCAGTAATGAAAAGCACTTTTATTCAAAAACCCTTTGTAAGACCTTGAAAGCCTCAGGATGAGGAGAATGGGTTTATTTTCTGTCCTGCTGCAGGTACCAGGTCTGTGGTTTACAAACCAGTCTGCGATCTGCTGTATTTTTTACATTAAATGTGTTTGCATATCTCAAGAAACAACATACTGTAAAGAAAACAAATAGATAAATAAATAAATATTACAAAATTGAAATTAACAGGTTATATTGGATTAAAAAAATTATTAATCACTAAATGAACTTCACTATGCAGCTAGTGGAGAAAATCCTGCTTATAGAAATGCACAAAGAATTCATAAATTGACCAAATAAAATCTTGAAATGCTATTTTTGTTTATCATAAAAGGAGGCCAGTGTTCTAAATAAACCAAGCAAAACTGATTTTTAACTTGACAGCCAGCATGCATTCTACTCAGTTGAACTGCCCAGTTTTATGTGAATTGAAGATTTCTGTCAAATCATTATACAATATACAAACACCTGATTCTATCTTCATTGAAACAATTTTTGACTTTGCTCAAAAACCTGAAAGGTCCGTTCAAATAGTCATGATGCTTCTGTTTGAGAATATGCTTTAGTTTACGGTAGCATTACAATGATCTAAGAACAATAGATGTAAATGGGAAGTCCCAACAAACATATGTACTGTCTACAAGCTTGTGTGTGTGTGTGATTGGAAGGGAGAGAAAGAGAGTTGAAGGGCACAGTTTGAAGAACAGATCATTTGAATTTTTCATTTGCTTGGTGAAGCTGTGTTCTGAAATTCTAGCCTTTAATGCTCAGGCGGGGGAATGAGCTGAGCAGCATTGATTTTTACTGATATCACTCAGTGCCCTCTGAGCCCACTGTCCTCATACACACACACACACACACACACAATGTTCTACATCCTGGCGCGCGCACACGCAGCCACACACACAATGAACAGACGGACAGCCAGCAGAAGACACATTACACTAACCACGTAACTGAACCATTGAGCTGAAATTTATGTGCCTTCTGTCAACACACACATTTTCAAATAAAAAAAACACTGATATGCAACAACTGTCGCAGACCAAAATATTTGATTTAGTCAAACAAGGTAAACAACACATAAGGAAACATTCTGGGGATTGTAAACGGTCCAACTAGAGAAGATCAATCCGTCTCAAAATAACAAAGCGCGCCTACGCGCTTTACTGCTATTGTCAAGAAAGAACGCGGAGCGGCATTCTGTTCGCGATTCGACAGAGCCGCGGCACGAGCGCAACGCGCAGGAAAGCCAAATACGTCAAAGCCTTCGTTTTCCTGCCTTTAAATCATCAGCGCTCACTCCACTGTCAAAACACACCGCCTATTAATAAACAAACAAGCTGGACCGGGAACAATTGGTTTTTAATTGAGCAAAAGACTTTGTGTTAAGGGATTTTTTATTATTAAATGCATTAGATTCATTAGCTACTCATTGTTATTAGAACTGATTTGATTGTATTTATTAGACAGGCCTCAGGTTTAATGGCATTGCCTAAATGTTTTCTCCTCCACCACGTGAGAAACTTCTAATTTCCAAAAAGTTGATAAAAGAGCCTTTTACTTCTTCAGAAAACTATCCAGTCTGTGCAAGATTTCCAAAAGAACCACAGCTCAACTTAGGAACTGTAGTGAAAATGTTTTTGATACCTTAGATGCCACAAATAACAGTTTAACACGCTTAATTTTCAAGAGCGGTCTTTCCTGACAAAACATAAACATTATTATTTATTTTTTTACTGTTTACTGGATTTACTAAATAGTAGTCGTTAACTGTTGTGAAATTGAAAATGGCATCCAAATGCACAGATCTTGAAAATACATTTTTAACAATTCAGGGTGTGATGTTACATCAAATCCACCATAGGTGGTTACCTTTGACCCTTACTCATAATTCTACATGACTACTCTCTTATATGTCATTATGTTTTTATTTTAAATTAGGCTAATAACAACAAATATTCAACATGGCTGACGAAAACAGGAATGAACCAAGACCCATTTACAGATGTGTAACTTTCAAAATAACATCAAGGACAGATTTTTTTCTTGTTTACAAGTAAGAAGAAAAACTGACTTTTGTGTGTGCAATTAAATCCTTCACCCACTAAAGAGAACTGTATGAGATTAAAACAAAGGCTAGCCTATTATTAGATTTCATCTAGACTCTACAATCTACTTAGGAAAAAAAGCGTTTACAATGATGTCGCACCATTAAATCCAAGACTGTGCCCCGTAAACCCGTCAGCCAAAGTGTCCTACAAAACTTAAAAAAAATAGATTCATAAATTTCTCCAAAATTTGAGGCCTGTAGATGGCCAAAGAGGAGGTCACTGATGTCCTCTTATGCAATCGTTGGCTAGTACACTCCATCATATTACCAGCCACCAGAGAGACCTGTGTGTTGTGAATTATTTCGTGTTAAGTGTGTAATCCAATCCGGTCTCTCCTTCTCCGGTATCGGCTCGAGCTGCCATCGACAGCGCGAGAAAGCTACCAATGGCCAACGCGCAGTGAAGCGGCTTCAGTGTCGGCATGATATTCCCGTTTCCTCTGTATCAAGTACAAACACAAACTCCACGTGCATGGGAAAACGGACATGGACGCGCGATTCAAACGGATACGGGAATCATCCAACAAACTCAGAACCACTAGGCTATTCGGTAGGTTTTCAATGGAAAAAAAAGTTACAATAAATGAAGTCTATCAAAAGACCTCTTGAATATATGTGAATATAATCACTGCACTTCGTCCATAAAGTAGCCTACAATAAAATCAAATAATAAACAGAAGCAAAAATGGTGCGCTTTCTGTAACTCAGTTTGAAAGAGATTAATGTAAATCCCTGTAATTGAGAATAGTGAAAATGTTATAATGTGCTTAAACTGTAAAAGGTATCACTGTCCTAACATTTTCCCCATCCATTAAACTTGGTCATTTCTCGAGTTTTCAACGTTTAAAATCGATTTTCTTGATCATCTTAATAAAAAATAAATAAAAGTCCAAAAAGTAAAAAACAAAACAAAACAAAAGGTCTCTTTGGAACCACTTTGACTATTTAATAATTTTCAGGCAGCAGTTTTCATTTCGAATGTTGACATTTTAAAGTGATAATTGGTAAATAAATAAAAAATAATAATAGTGCCACAGGTTTTATAGGTCGCCTAATGCGGAATGCAGAAATTATCTAACATAAAATTTAGTTCACCTTTTTTGAGCACCAATTTTCTCAGACGTTTAAATCACGTAAAAGTATCAGGCGTGAGCAGGTGCTCCAACAAACTGATCTTACGCTTGTAAACTGCTACAATAAATAATCAGCAAAACTTTTTAAATTTTCCACAAAAGTAAAAAAGTTATTTTGTGGCTATTTAAAATGGGTACTTACTCTTATGAGTTGTGCGTTGCTACGATTTCCAAACTCTCCAGAAGGTCCGTTCGCATTCACTCTGTTGACATGCTCATCCAAAAATATTCAAGTGGCCGAGCTGCGTGGAGCGCGAGGAACAGCTCACGCCAGTCAGTGCACGCACTGTCAGTGAAGCTCGCGGGGAAGTCCTCCCTAAGTTCATGAGAGCTGTACCGGAGCGGAACGCTCCAAACGACAGATCACCACTATAACCCAAACTCCGAGGAACGCTTACTTGCCCTAGCCGTGTTTTCCCCTTAAATTTACGCTCCTGAAGTTAACGTGAGCACACGCGCACTCCGTGGTCTACTTCATTATTAAAGTTCTCTTGCAGCGGCGGAGCAAGAGCGCTCATTGATGCGCATGCGCGCAGCTGCCATGCGTGGTGCTGCTGTTGGCTCGCACCCAAGCCAGTAATGGGGCACAGCACAAGGGCCAGGATGAGGCTCTTATTAATAGTTTCGTCCGAGTGATCAGCAGTTTTATTTACCACCACCACACAACAACAACCAAGTCAGACCCTTGTCTTGGGATCAGATTCACCACAGTATTGGACTTCCACTTCCGCGAGAAAAGAGCTCCTCTAATTAACATTTATCAACACTTCGAGTAGCCAAACCACTAAAATAGCTCAGGTTTATTCAGTCAAAAATTTAAAACATGTCCTAACACGAGGGTGGATAAAGTCCGACTCAAATTCAGCGTGAGAAAGAAACAGGAAAACGTCACAAGTTGCAGGGAAGTTATTGATGCTGATTGCAGTTTACTGACTTTGAGAACATGCACCGCAAATAGCCATCCTTAGCCACAAATTGGCCTGGAAAAAAACATTGACATAACGGCCAGGTATTCTCTGTGAATATTGTGCAGAAAAAAAATTGCAAAAAATATTTTGAGTCTACAGAGAGCAATACAAATCAGAGCGCAAACAGACTGTGGGCAAGTAAAAGCCTTTTTAAAAAATCTGTATTGTATCAAAGAAATGCAATGAGCAAAGAAAGACTAAAAGAGTGCAACAGAAAGCAATAAAGCTCCACTATGAAGTAAATTGCCGCTTGAATGTGCTCAGCGATTACTGCTGTATTAGCCAGACTCCTCCTCAAGCACTGAAAAATGATGCTCCTGAGGGCCATGTTTGACTGACACACTGTTACAGAAAGAAAACAAGAATTTCATGCTGTTGAGTGGAATGTAACTAGCAGGGGGCTGCTGTTGATCTGCAGGCTTAACTCCACATGCTGCATGAGAATTTGGCTCCATAAACATCAGGAAAGAAACAACATTTCCCCACTCTCTCAAAACACGAGGGAGACGAGCACACACCTCTGCCCATGTCATTTTAAAAGCACTTTGTATTTAGTTTAGTGTATTTTAGTGCAGTTTAGTGGAATCAAAAGTCCGTTCAAAGGAACTGGATGACAGAAAGCTATTAATTTAAAAAACAAAATTAAATTAGTACAAAGGCCTTTAAGAGCAAGTGCAGGCAGGCTGTACTTTTTGGGGCTGGGGGGCTAGCATGCGCTCAGCGGGGTCTTATTTATAGACCTGTGCAAAACTTTTGGCTGCCACTGCACTGTGCTGACACGGTAGAACCAGAAGATGCCTGTCAAACAAAGAATAAAAATACATCGAGAGGGGCGCGAATGGGGTTGCATCTGGCATGCTGGCGTGAAGACGCACGGTTTATGCCACCCCTCCCCCTCCAGCGCACATAGGCCCATGTTGCCCAGATATTGCACAATAAGTGTATGAAAAACAATAAGTGCAGCATGAAATCTTCATCTGCAGTTTCACATTTTTCTGCAGTTTTAATAGCGATTTAAGTTGTACACAAAAAAAACTAAAATTCTGTCATTATTTACTCACCCACGTTTAAAAAAATGTTTCAGCTGTTTTTCAAAGAAAATTGATCAGTAATGCTCAGTTGGTATACTCAAAGTCTAAAAGACCAGGTTGTTAACAATAAAGAACACTTTTCTGAATATTTTTTTCCCTTTAACTGATGAATGATCGAAACATTGTGGCCAATCAGAACAATGGTGAGCAAAACTATTTTCTTTTTCCAATTAACTTCTTTTATTTTCCACAGGAAAAAACAAGCATTCATGTTTGGACTGATATGTGGATGAGTAAATGATGACCAAATTTTCTAATTGTTCTAATGTTAATGGTTAATTAAATAGTTAATGAACTTACATTTAAACCAAGTTGTAGGACAAAGAGCAGCAGGTGGACATTTATTGAAGTCTCTGAAGTGACAGTGATTAATTTTGTATAATTAAATATGACTGTTTATCATCTCTAAAGGCTTGCTGGTGCTCTGCAAACATGCTGTCCCAGTCTCATTTGTAAAGTGCCAGTGTCTGTTATTCGAGTGTTATTGATGTACTGTGGCTTGACAGTGCAGTAGTTCTCCTCTGCATTTTCAACGGTGATTCATGCATCAATGGCAGACTGTAATGAAAAGACATTATTTAATAGATTTCATTAGTATTTGAAGTGCTGTAACCGTACTCTTGATAAGTGTAGAGAGGGGAGGACTGTGGTCACTGAGCCCCAGAGACAGGCTCCTTAAGCAGGCTAATGAACTCGGTCTGGCCGTGTGGCCTCTGATGGTTCCAGCAGCTGCCTGCTCGGGGAACAAAGGAAATATTTAACACCTCATAAATTCTGCTAATACCTGAAGAAAGGAGCCCAGAAAATATGCTCACAATCCGAAACACTTACAAAGTGAATTCAGCGAGTCAGAAACAATCAACAGAGGGAGAGAGACCAGAGGAGAGTGTGACAGAAATACTTCTGACATGTTTGTTATTTTAGAATTGTTGCTGATGTAGACGTCTTGGTATCAGGTTCCATGTGTCTTTGCATGTGAGAGAGAGTGAAGTTGCCTCTGGAAATTGTTCACGACATTTCCCCTTACAGTACAATGCATATGTTTCCGTTTGATTCATTTATTGTAAGCGTCAGTTTGAAAATAAGCCGACATGTCTATGTGCATGTGGGAGAGTGTGTATTTATGTGTTTGTATACTCTCTGACTTCTGTTTTTATGCAGACACTGGATACTCTGGGTCTAATCATAAATATTTGTAACTAACAGAGCAGAGTTTCATTTGCCAGGCTTTATATCCCACTGAAGCACTTCATTCTTCATCAAGGTGGCAGCAAACAAATAACACACAGACAAACAATCTTTTGATCAAATTTGGTATCATCCACTAAAAGGGCAAAGGTCAAATCACTTAAATACTTTCACCATCCTCCCTAAACTAACAGAATTGTGGAAATGCAGTCTGTGCCAGCAATTAAACTAATTTTATATGTGACTATGCACTGTCTAGAGGTCACTGCGGCGATGCATGATCTAAAGTTGCACATAATCTGAGTTTAGAGGGCACATCATATCTGAACAGCTAGACAGAGATAGAGAGAGAGACATAGGGGAAGGAGAGCGGCAGAGAAGAATTGTGTCTGTGTCTGTGTGCTGTCCAGCACCATTGTTATTTCATTAGGGTGTAGGATTACTTCCATTAACTCAGCATGTCGGCTGGACCTAAAGAACCTCTCTCTCTCTCTCTCTCATGGACACATGGACTTTCCATTAAAGTATCACAAGGCAAGCTTAGTGCTAAATGAATAAAGAGCTTGACATGTACCTTAAAGATGCATCAGAGCTCCAGACCAGAGGGAAAAAAAATGACAAGGGAGCCATTGGCTTCTAAAGTGAAACATTTACAAGCCAATTGACTTTATCTGCCAAATTTACATTCTCAAGCCAGTTGTTCAGAATATGCTTCCAACATGACAATCACCTTACAGTCTTATTCTAAACAAAGATTACATTACAGCTGTTTCAACTTTATTACTGGATTCGCTCTGCTAAACCAAAATGTAAAAACAGTGAATGTTTTTTTTTTTTTTTAAATATACCACTTTTCTATTCACATTACAGGTGAAACGTTTCGAATAATTATTTTTTGTTTGTGTTTTTGAAAATCATCTCTTATGCTCGCCAAGGCTGCATTTTTTTTATTGATCAAAAATACAAAAAAGACAATAATATTGTGAAATATTATTACAATTTAAAATAATTGTTTTCTAATTTAATTGCCATTTTTCTGGGTTTAGATAAAAAAAAAAAATGGAGCTTGCTTTAGTGAGCATAAGATACATCTTTCAAAAACATTTAAAATGCCTAATCATTCCAAACTTTTGACTGATTGCATACTCACTGAACAAATCATTTGTTTGCCAATCAGACATCACACATGTTCACTGCAACATGCATGAAACACTGATGTGCACTAACATGATATCTGACAAAACTACATATGCACACACAAATATTGCACTAGAAGTCTAGATGTTACAACTGTTTATTTTTTTGTTACTTTTGCAACCATTTTAGTTTCAGTGTGGAGCCAGTGTGGTCTTTTCAGCAGGAAATATTCTTGGTTTAGAGTTAGACTATGACTCAACGAGTAGTCAAAAATTGTACTTTATTATAAGGTGAATTAGTAACATACCATGGCTCAGCTGCACTCCAAATCATTCCTTCATGCCAGAGTGGATCCTGACTGGTCATCTGCGACTGGAAGAAACCCTCAGACACTGGAATTACACTAGCAATTTATATGTCTCTGGAAAGGTATAGCAGAAAGGTTATAAACTACAGAATGATGTCTTCATAAAGCATTAGTATGTTTGTGTAGGTGGAGAAGAAATTATCTGACATAATTGCCATCTGTATACTGCCATTTAAATGACTGCTAGAATATGAATGCATTCCACTATGTTAGTCTGGTGAATTGAACAAAACCACATCTTTGGCTGCCAATAGCGCTTGTGTCTGACTACTGACTTATTCTCTGGTGCCTGAAGTCAGCATGTGCGTGTCCTCACAGTATATACTAATTAGTGGGCTACCACAATTGAAAGTTTATGAGCAGTCATGGTGAAGAGCTAAAAAACGAAAAGTGAATTAGTTAATTTGTTAACCGATGAGTCTTGATCAGACAGTGAACCCATCTTACCCGCAACCCCAAAATGATGTGGATACAGTGGAATGCATGCAACTCCCAGCATGCTTTGAGACTGTGGCCCTGGCTTCGATATTCTGGCAACAATGACCATGTCTAAGGATAATATTCGACTTGCTGATCTCTTACCCTCCCTCTTTTTGGAATCCCTGATAGAACTTACAAACACATACAATGCACTTCTGTCCAAGACCTGCGAGCAAAAGCGTGCACAATGTTTTCATTTCTAATGAGTGCATGAGGGGAAATAAACACGGAGGGTTATATTAGCAGAGACATGATCAGAAAATAACTGCATGAAAGAGTGAAAAAACAGAGCGGTTCACATGTTTCTATTTTCCATTAGAGGCACATTCCTTCAACATGCCTTAATAATCCAACTAATTAGCCTTCCAAGCTTTAATTATAAACTTCCAGCACGAATATCAACAGAAATGTTTTCATTTTGATTCTAGGTGTGGTATATCTCCAATGCTAATGACCTCATGTTTGAAAGGTCCCCAATTACTCTCAACTTCGTAGTTCAGTGCTGGCAGTGACAGAGAACAGGTTTGTCGACCAGCTCAGGGAGAGAGAAAAAAAAACACATTTCATACCAATGACCTGCACCTGCAAATATGACCATAAAAATTTAGTGAAATGTCCCTGTGAAATTAAATTGACAATTACGAGCCCGGAGAGAGCCTTGAGACACCAAATTAAGACAAAGCCAGAGCCCTCAATAAATCAGCCTGAATAAAACGTACAAGGACACTGATTGCACAAATTCTGGATTCAGCTTTATATCATAATCAGCTGTCTAAATGGCTTTTTAGCTGCACAAAGTGGGAAACTGTGAATCACGATTAACATTAAGTATAAACAGAATTTAACTGTGCTCTGATTAATCAACACAGCAAAACAATTTTTTGGTTAATCAAAACTTTCAAAAGACTTCTCCAGATGTTGAATGTTCACTCACTCTCTTGACAAGGGGTTAATACAAACTCACTTTTCCCATTTTACACTTTTTTTTTTTACAAGGCAGTCAAACTTGTCCAGAATGAAAGTAAATAGGCTCTTCTTCAGAAATACCCTGACATGAACTGGAACTTTACATACTTTTTAAAGTCAGGGCAGCCTAGAGGAACATTGTGCAATTTCAAAGATCTCTTTTTGGTGGTGGTCCGCTTTACAGAGATGATAGGAAATTATGGGGTGACAGTCAAATTGGGATTAATACACAAAGCGAGCCAAAATCAAACTCATGACTCCCACTCCTAGAACACGGATCTGACTTTGGCAAGATCTTTGAGGCACTTTAAATCATATCAGGTTATGCACATTTATTGAGCATGCTTTGGAAATGCCTCTCAAATATCACTTTCTAATTATACCTCCTCAACTCAGGCCCTCAAAATAATGTGATAGGATCCTGATAAGTAACTTGCATGAATTACTTAGTCCTTTATGCACAAATACACATTTGATCTTAGGTATAATCTTTTTTTGGTTTGCACACATGGCTCTTGGCGCTTTCTTGCACCACAAAAATGTAAAGATGACCTTTATTTAAAAAATGCAACCCAGCAAACACACGTTTTCTTTTTCAGTGATCTGCTTTACTCAGCTGGTTGTTTACTCAACTCTGTTGCTAACTTTCATTTACAATAATCAAACTACACATTTTCCTTAATTTTTAAAAGTTCCAAAGCATCAAATCATGCGAAGCGCACAGAATGAATTTGTTCTGAGCTGTGAGGAGCCACTGTACTGTATAGTGATGAGCACCCTGCTGTGTTGTTGGAAACTAATTAAGATCACTGGTTATCTGTCATGGAAGATGGTTCTGTTAGACAGTACACATTATTAAACAGAGGTCTGTAACTCTCTTTGATTGACCCATTGTTTAACTAGTCACCGTCTACCAACCAACCTTGCTGGACTCTGACACCTGAATTCATTTCCTGTGCTTCATGTTTGTCTTTATGAAAGAGTAAGAGCAACATAAAGATCAAGAGACCAAAAAAAAATGTGAAACTGAGGATATCAACCCTTTAATTTACGATGACATTAAGGTTTAAACAAAGGGAAGGCTTTACTGGGAGGGTTGGAAACTGCTAATTTACCATTTCAAATACAAAAAGCCATACTGCCCTCTCCCTGACTTGCACACATATATCTAAACATGCATACATACACAAAGCCAATCCCCCCAGCATTGGCGCCAGCATTGACACACAAACCAGAGAGGGAGTCTCTCTGTCATCAGAGGAGCCGACCGCTGGACAAACACTTTTGTGGTACACTGACCACTGATTTGATTGATAACCTAAACTACAAACTAGTGATGTCCGATTGTTATTTTGAAACAGATCTTTTTTTAAATGATTCAAGTTTGAATGTTGCTTGACTGTAAAGAACAAATTTGGATGACTAACTTTAGATGGGAACTAATAAAATGGTCATAAAAGCAGTATTAACTAAAATATATTTTACCAACAAAAAGCCATGAAAAGCAGCATGAACCTCACCAAAAATAGACCACATTTTCCTTCAAAATACTATTGCTTATATAGTTATTGTTATTCATAAAAACAAAGAAATTATAAAGACTTATAAAACATTATTATTGTTTTGTTATTACAGTTAAAGCAAGAACTGTAGTGACTTTTTCATATTTTGGTGGAAACTATGGCTGCCGTGGAGATTTAAACAATTTTAAGTGGGAAACTCTAGAGAACAGAATGAGTGTTGGTGTAATACATTAGTGAATCATATTTTGAACCAGTTGAGTTCACTGAAATAAACAGTCTGAGCAAACCAATACACTGGAATAGATTTTACTTCCCAAATGCATAATCAGTTATTGCCAAATGCCTATAATAACTTTAAAATATTGGGGTTAATGAGGGAGTGCAAAATCTTTTTGAAAACCATTATTATTTTTGCAATGTTTGGCCCCTTTATTTTCATATGTTAACAAAGCAGATTCCTTAAAAATTATTACTTGAGTACCGTGTTTACATAGTTCCATTATTAGCTGTTGTTCAACATCAAACAATATAAAAACCTTCACTATTTTTAAACCACACAGGCTCACATTTCAAATAATGCAATCGTTTATTTAAAAAGGCTGCAGCTGAAAAAGTGTGACCTGAACCTGGATGACAAGGACCAATCCATATCCTTGATTCAAGGGGTCAATCCTTATGCTATCAAGGGAATGCTAATGATTTTTTCATTAGGTAATAGAAGCTCTGGTTTTCTTTGTTTTTGAGTGAGAATTAAAGAAAACTTTGTAAATTTTATTATCATTCAATTTTAAGAAGGCTGTTATGTCCTGCAGCAGTATAATTATAGTATAATTATACATTTAAGTACTGAGTAATACTGATTAACTACCTGTACTTACTTTATGGTTAGAGTTAGGATTAGTGTTTGTCTCAGGTTTACTTGCATGTAATTGTGCATAATTTATTGTTATTATAAAAGTAAATGTAACCGTAAAATAATGTGTTACCGTAACTAGTTTCTCCCCAACACTGTCTGTACGACATTCGCTCTCATGCAGAATACAAAAAGATGATGTTTTGAATCACTGGGAGTCTGAACAACACTGGCCCCCGATGAAGTTCAATAAAAGGACAAAAAAAAAAGTGTTCCACAGAAGAAAGTAAGTCGTACATGATTGGAACGATGCGAAGGTGAGTAAGTGATGACACAATTTTCAATTTTGGGTGAATTAACCCAGACTTATAGGTCTAGTTGTACACAAGCAATACTGTAAGTGCTATTCATACAAAGAGCTGAAACTTAGCTGTTTCCTTAGAGAGTATATAAGAGACAGCAGCCATTCTTGTCAGTCACAAAGATCTAGATTAATGTTGATTACAATACACACTGAAGTTGATAACAATCTCTACCTTTCTAATACATCTTAATTCACAGTAGTCACATATCACACATGCTCACTCACATTTATAACTGTAATATTTACTGTATGTGTATGTTTTATTACGTGCTGCGAACAGCTCAGAATCTGTCTAAAGTAATGTTACACCTGACGCACTGTGTCCTTAAACACACCCAAAAAACATGGACACAAACAATGCACACACCCACACTGTCCCTCTCACACACAAATCATGTACTCATTCATACAGCAGTTCAAAATGATTAACTTGTTTTACCTCTTTTTGCCCTCTTGGAATTACCTCTCTCTCTCTCTCTCTCTCTCTCTCTCTCTCTGTTAATGCATTCTTTTATGTCATCTCGAGTTTCCTGGATTCTGCCATCGCCGTGGTAACCCCTCCCTCCTCTGGTCCCTCAGGTCCAGCCGGATGGGATGCTTTTGTGTAGCTGCCACATTTTTGGGGTAAAATGATCCCGTCCCCTTCACCCACACACACACAGACGCTCACACAGTCTGAGTATTTGTACTTGGCATAACTTCAAAATTCAGGATTTAAAAAACATAGAGAGAGATAACCTCTCATTCATGAATACTTCAGCCTTCCGATCAAATTCATTTGTTTAAATACAATAAATCATTACTTACACTTATTCAACCATGCTTGCACCATCTGTAGTGCAGGACATCCTGGCTCTGACTGCCTCAACAGCTGCTATGCACACTCACAGGTACGGACAGGGACACCAGGTGTATGAGAGACAATATGTATGCCGCTGTTTATAAGGGATGTTTGTCTGTTGTGTTTCTTTCTCCCCTTCAAATGATATCGCCATAATCTCAGAAACCTCATTGTTATAAATATTGTGTTTCAGCACATTTATTCCTGATTGCGCACATTTGTTTTTGTGCCCATTTAAGAATGTAGGTGGGTGTTTGTGTGCACATTTGTGAGCGTCCCTGGGGGGTCATACCGTAATCCTCCGGTGTGTCTCTGGCAATCGCAGGTCCCTGAACATCTCGAGTTTCTCTTAGTAAATGATCTGATTAAAAAAAAAAAAAACTCCTTTCAGCCTGGCCCGTCCCAAAAACAGACAGCTTCAGAGGAAAGAAAAGAACAGAAACAACAGAGAAAGAGCGAGTGAAACGAAGACATGGAAAAAGGACAGAATAAGCCTTACCAACACCTGAAGCTAGAAACCACCAGACAATGGAAAAGGCTGCAAATAACATACACCCACACACTAATGTTTTATTTTTAAGTAAACAGGTAGTTAAAAAAGTGTTAAGAAACAAAATAATAACATTGTATTATGAAATTTGTATTATAGAAAGTAAATGGACTTATGTTTTATATCTAATATTTTTATGACATTAGATACTTACATTTACAGTTCTGTAGACACTTCCATGTCCATTTGAACTTAATACAGATATTCAGACCTAAAGATCAGAGTGCAAACAGTAAATACTTGTGATACAGATTAGATACAGTGGATTCTACATCAGAATAAGACATTGTAAAGAGATACTTTCCAAATATGAAACATATTTCTCATTACATATGATTTTGGTGATATATTTTAGTTAAGTGCCAAACTAGGCTGCATCTGATATGGCACTTAATGAATTACTGCTCAATGCCAATAACTCCCAGTATTGATTTGTAACAGGAGAATTGCCTGAGTTGTGACCTTTTGTGTCTCTTGAGGCATCATGGGAAATTGAGTTTAATTGATGAGAAGGCAGATGCGTGAATGACATCATCAGTTAATAAAGATAATATTTTAAAAGTTGATAATGTGGGCTGTTATAAATAAAGCACTGCTAAACATTGTTAATAAAAATATCAAAACAAAAAAGTTTAATGAAGTAGTGCTGTAAAATGATTAATCATGATTAACTGCATCCAGAATAAAGGTTTTGTTTACATAATGTATGTTTACTGTGTATATACAATGAACAAAATTATAAACGCAAAACTTTTGTTTTTGCCCCCATTTTTCATGAGCTGAGCTCAAAGATCTAAGACTTTTTCTATGTACACAAGTTTTTATTATTGTCAGTTGTTCACAAATCTGTCTAAATCTGTGTTAGTGAGCACTTCTCCTTGGTCGAGATAATCCATTCACCTCACAGGTGTGGCATATCAAGATGGTAATTAGACAGTTTGATCATTATACAGGTGTGCCTTAGGCTGGACACAATAAAAGGCAACTCTAAAATGTGTAGATTTTTCACACTGCACAATGCCACAGATGTCGCAAGGCTTGAAAGAGCATGCAGTTGGCATGCCGACTGCAGGAATGTCCACCAGAGCTGTTGCCCGTGAATTGAATGTTCATTTATCTACCATAAGCCATCTCCAAAGACAAAGAATTTCGCAGTACATCCAATCCCGGTTTTCACTGTACAGGGCAGATGGCAGACAGTGTGTATGGGTCGTGTGGGTGAGTGCTTGTCAACGTTGTAGATTGAGTGGCCCATGGTGGTGGTAGGGTTATGGTATGGCGAAGCATATGTTATGGACAATGACCACAGGTGCATTTTATTGATGGTATTTTGGATGCACAGAGATACCGTGATGAGGTTCTGGGGCCCATTGTTGTGACATCCACGACCATCACCTCATGTTGCAGCATGATATGGCATGGCCCCATGTTGCAAGGATCTGTACACAATTCTTGGAAGCTGAAAACATCCCAGTTCTTGCATGGCCATCATTCTCTCAAGACATGTCGCCCATTGAGCATGTTTGGGATGCTCTGGATGGGCGTATACGACAGCGTGTTCCAGATCATGCCAATATCCAGCAACTTCACGCAGCCATTGAAGAGGAGTGGACCAACATTCCAAAAGCCACAATCAACAACCTTATAAATTTATGCAAAGGAGATATGTTGCACTGCTTGAGGAAAATGGTGGTCACACCAGATACTGACTGGTTTTCGGACCCCTCCGGACCCCCCAGTACAGTAAAACTGCACATTTTAAAGTGGCCTTTTATTGTGGCTTGCCTATGGCACACCTGTGCAATAATCATGCTGTCTAATCAGCATCCTGATATGGCACACCTGTGTGGTGGAAGGGATATCTCGGCAAAGTGTTCACTAACATAGAATTAGACAGATTTGTGAAAAATATTTGATAAACTCGATAAAATCACTAACCAACTAGTTCTGTGGTTCCCAACCCTGGTACTGGAGGCACCCCAACACTGCACATTTCCGTTCTCTGACAATTTCAGGAGTCTCTACTGATGAGCTGATGACCTGAATCAGGTGTGTTTCAGGAGACATGCAAAACATGCAGTGTTGCATCCAGGACCAGGTTTGGGAACCACTGAACTAGTTGGTTGGACTGGTTCGTCGGACGTTTTACCTCTGTTCCTCCTCATTTTTTAATTTATGTAAAATATAACACTCTACATCCTGATTTATAGGGCCTATTTATGTCAGCTGCCAACACGACCAATTTACCTCTGACAGATATCTCCACACATCTCAAGCGTCAAAAGAGCAGGCAAGGGGTAATAAGTAGACCTAATTTAGTCTATATAAATTAGATGAAAAGTCTCCGTAATCCCGAATTAATGAAACTGTCGCGTCCTAGTGCTTGCAGCGCAACGCTTGATGGGTTTTGGCGGCAAGCGCGTGCACTGGCGTGTATTATGTGCGCCGTGCCAGAAGCACTGGGGACACGAGGCTCGTTCCCGCATGACGCATGTAACTCGAGTCCGCGGCCGCCGTCAGTCAGAAATAAAAAATCATTTGTCCGCAGCGGGCGCGCTGCTTGATTAAATATTAATAGCGGGAGGGAGACTGTTATCCGGTGTCGCGTGAAAAATGATCCTTGGCCGCTCCGGAAGGGCATCGTGGCCTCATGGGTGGACAAACGGAGACGCAGTGAAAGAAGCAAGCATGAAAACTTGAAGCACTCAATCGAGGAACTAATAATGATAGTTAAGTTAGTACAAAGTCATGTTGCATCATGTTGCATCAACAATGCATACAGACATCAATACTAAGTATAGCTACCAAGTCAACATAAAAGCCTATGACTACAATATAAATTAAAATAAATATATTTTAAAAATGTATTATAAATATACAATAGCATTATAAACATCACTTTAACCTTGTGATTAGTTAAGTGATTGACTAATCAGGGTTACATCACTCTCATTTATCCAGGTACAGTGGATAAACATTCCCATCCCACAAAGGATTAGAAAGTCCAGCTGAGTTTATTTTTCCACTCATTTTCTACCTCAGTTCCCCTCTACCTCTTCTTCGATCTGTCTCTCTATTGTCCCCCTTCCTCTCTGTCTCTCTCACTCCGTCTGTCTGTCGCTCTTTCTCCCTCATTCACTCCTGTCACTGTTTCCTCGATTTGACCTTCACCATCTGTTTTGAATGAGAGCACTGTTCACTTTTGTTTAAAGGAACGGTAAAATCAGACATTCTCCCTGTCTCAGCGCAAACACAGTCTTATTACAGCGTTCATTGCTGGAGAGTGGGAACCTCACCCTCTCTCAATTATCTTCAGAATTCCCCTCATACACACACACACACACACACACACACACGCATGCATTTACATGCTTATGCAGAAGTAGCTACTCTCAAACACATGCAGACTTGACGCTTCTATGCACACGTACAAACACAGAGTACATGGTTGGGGACACCCTGGAATATCACGGAGGTGGAGACATGAATGATTCCAGTCTTTAGGTTGGGAATTCCAGCTTTAATTGAATCCGTGTGGCTATCAGGGAGGTGTACGCTTGAGCAGAGAGCAGCACACACTTTAACATGCTCACACACACAGCTGAGCTTCAGTTAAAGAAAGTGGGTGCAGAAACAGCAGTGGTTGTTATAGTGCTGGATGAAATCATTTTCACAAACATTATAGACAGTCAGACTGGACAGAGAGAAATGAGAAAGACAAACAAGTATTTAAAGGAATATTCTGAGTTTAAAAATCTGGGTTAAGGCCAGTTGGCACCAAGAAAATATCTAAAATGATAAGGATAAATATGTAGTCTTAAAAAAGGTTTTAAATTTAAAGGAACAGCAGAATCCAAACCACAACTTAAACAATGCAGTGAACCGATATCATTGGAATCACTTTCAAAATGATTTTTTGATGCATGTTTATGGAAGAATTCTATCATCATTAAGAGATGAGTGTGTCAAGTAAGGTCCATAATATACAGCTGTACAAAAACGCATGTGTGGTTTGTAAACATCAAGCATTCAGTTAATGAAGGCAACAGCTTAAGAACTATTTGATCAGATATAAATGTATAGGTTTATGAGCAGCATTATGTGAATGCTTGGCTAAAAAGATATGTATTTAATTGAGATTTAAACCTATTGTGTTTATGAGAACAATTAAAATTAATATGTCCTCTGAGAATTGCCCTCCTTCGCTTTTATTTTCAAGTTCCTCACCGTAACCTCAAATTTGTGAGGGATGAGTCAAAATTATTTCTGCCACAAAGGCTGCCAGCTGAACTTAACTTGTTTTGAACCCATAATATTCCCCTAAAAAATATTTCATACATTTAAAAACACCTGCTTATTCTCAAAGGACATGGATTCACAGTGAATTACTCTTCTACTGCACCACTCAATCAGTAATCACCCCCACCTGGACAAACATTTCACACCCTGTACACACGCTCACGATCGTGTTCCTGTAACATTTACCTTGTGTGCAATTTATTCGCTGCACTTTCATCATGGCAGAGTTTACAAGACTTCACTATCCACCCCTGACTGCACACTTATCCAAATTAGTCGAGATACACATGCACACACACATTTACTTCAATTTAAAATACACTTTCTAATGAAATACTTAAAGAGATGAAGGACAGTCTTTGTGTGTTTTTAATGTGCAGTAGGCTTCTGGTTTGAATTTAAAGAGTCTGTGCATAGGGTGGTGGGGCAGTTGAAATGCTGGTCAATTTCACACAAATGGAAGTAGTTTAGCATTGATTCACCAGACACAGGCGCACACAAAAGCATTACTAACACACTACAGACACAGCTTTAGGACTAGACTTGGGGGGGTGGGATTTCTACAAGCATGTAATCATGGTACTTTTTTGGAGTGTGAAAACAGTTTTATTTTAGTTTTTTAAATTATTCATTTCATAGCAGATATACGCATACATGCACGATTTCCATGAGATCATCCTGTAGTTGACTGTCTGCAGTCTTACTGCCACCCAATGGCTATTTTCTTGAACTCTTGGTGACACAATCTAGATGTTCTGTGAACAACTGTATTTTAGCTCCCTCTGCAGGACATGGTCGACTTTCAGTTTAAATATTGCATTTCTGCATGAAAGTTGGTCCAGCACTGAACGCTTCACGACACATTGCAGTAACACTAAAATGTTAAAATACAATTTAGGTTGACTATATATATATTATGTTGTCTCAGAAATTGCAAGCATTTTTTTTTACATATAATTACAAAGAAGCAGCAAGCAACACTTAATTTATTTTATAAAAGTACTCCAATTATCATTGCATTATTTATAACTTTTTTAAACAGTGTAATAATATACAGTCCACCCTCCCCCCACAAGTAATTCCAATATTATGTAAAAACCTGAAGCGTTTGCTCTAACTAATAGTCATTAATAGGTAATATTGATTAATTAATTAGTGATAATGAATTCAAGCACCATGAGAGACATTAGAGATAATAATGGAGAGAGAGAAAAACAGGATATTAAGTATAATCTTTTTATTTTTGGTTTAAAGGTGCTGTAGGGAACTTTTGTAAAAAAAGTATTTTTTACATATTTATTAAACCTGTCATTATGTCTTGACAGTAGAATATGAGACAGATAATCTGTGAAAAAAATCAAGCTCCTCTGGCTCCTCCCAGTGTCCTATTGCCATTTGCAGAAACTCCATTGCTCCCGGTAAAAGATAACCAATCAGAGCTGCGGTCCGTAACTTTGTTTGTGTTCAAAATGTAGAAAAATGTATATAATAAGCGAGTACACCATGAATCCATTTTCCCAACCGTGTTTTTAGCCTGTCCTGAATCACTAGGGTGCACCTATAATAAGTGTTTATATTCGGACTATTTTAGATTGCTTCGGGGGTACCGCGGCAGAGTAACCCAGTACCTTTGTGATTCTTCATAGACATAAACAGAGAGAAGTAGTTCCGGCTACGATGTTCTTCCGCAAGACGCAAGCAGTTCTGTTTATTAACCGCTAGAGCGTCAAAAGTTCCCTACCGCAGCTTTAATTTTAAAATGGATGAAACAGTAATTTATACGATTTTATGATTTTACAGAGTTTAAATCTTCATCAGTAATGATTCAAAGTGGTCCAAAAAGTGCCAAACAACACACCACTGCAGGTTGTTAGTTTTGATCTACTTAAAATGTAGCACAATTAAACGTCTTATTTTAAAAGCTTTTACGTTTCAGATGGTTGATTTTTATAGGCTTCTCTTGCACCAGCAGACCTACAGTGAAACAAACTCTTACATTTGTTACTAAGTACTCGTGCCTTCGTTACTCTGCGGTGCACTTGGTCCTAATCCAGCCTGTAAAATGCTACAATGTTGGGTTTCACGTCGCTGATGTAACCTACAGCAGTGAGACTGATTGAGCTCTTCAGTCGCTGTTCCGTGTCTATAGGTGCTGAAACCTCTTGTGTCATGATTGATGCAGTTTCTCCCACCGCGCTCACAAAATAACATTTTAAAGGGTATTGGTCGTTTAATGTCTGTGTTGTTTTATGTTAAGTATAAATAAATTTGTTAACCCACTAAAAAAAAAACTATTAATGGAACGGAGTTTTGAGAGAAGGGTAACATACCAGCTCAGATGCAGTCCAGACACGAGCGGTTTAACATTAGCCGTTCAAAAACAAGACTCATCATAAACTTTAGCTGACACACACGCACTCTTATCTGGCCGTTTTTAGTTATGTGCATCTAGACCACATGCCAATGTTCCCTCTCAAGAGACTTTAGGACTATAAAAGAGAGCTTTGGGCAGCAGTCCAACAAAACAATTAGCCATATTCTCTAAGCGCATGGGAATCCAGGGTCCACTTTATCTTTCTAATGACCGACCCTGCCTCCTCCTCCCCCTCCCGCTGCCGGGCAGAGCGCAGCTGACCCGGACACTGTTCAGTGTTCTCCGCGGTGGTCTTGTGGTGATGGAGAGCATCGACTTATCCTTGCTGATATATATATATATATATATATATATATATATATATATATATATATATATATATATATATACGATGAACGTGCGCTTCGCACAGGAAGTAAGGTGAACTCCTTCAAATAATAAAAAAAGTATTTCTTTTGATTTTCAGGTGATGACAGAAAAAGAAGACGAAGAAGGGGAGAAATAAATGATCTTTCTGTCTTATTCTCTGAGGGGATCTTTCCAACGTTCGTGAGAAAAAGATGTCCCATAAAACTTATGAGCGTGCGATATAAATATTTTTACATTCTCTGGAGTGCCTTTAAAAGTATACACAGAAAATGCCACTTTAATTGTCGAAGCAGATTGAGACTATTTTATAAAAAGAACAATAAAAAAGTGGTGTTTTAAAAAAGTGTCTTAAAATATAGGCAATATAAAAATCTCGATTGTCAGAAATCTTCAAGTTACTGCTCCAATTGTTGCTTAAACGACAGGCTACAACTAGCCTACACCAGTATTTGCCTACGATTATATTATGAATGTTTAACAATATTAATTTATTAACTAATTAATCTAAAAACTATATAAAAATATACTTTAAAATATTTGTATGTTTTGTTTTACAATATAAATTGCACAGTCAACCATAGGCCTAATCACTAGCTATATTAATTTATTAATCTCCCTCTCTCTCTCTTGCTATAGGCTACATATATATATATATATATATATATATATATATATATATATATATATATATATATATATATATATATATATATATATAATTTTCATGACGAATTGCGAGCAACATTTTTTGGTTGTTGTTTTTTGTTTGTGTTTTGAGTTTGATATATAACATGTGTGATTTAAGTGAAATTGAACGCAAAATCGCATAAATCACTAACCACCATGCTAAAAGCAAAAGGATATTTCCGAGGGAACCCAGTTAGCCTTCAGGATAGGCCTTCAAATTGGCGTCATGACAGCTCTAATAGGCTAATAAATGTTTTACGTCAGTCTGGATTTGCCATTAATATAAGCTCAAATAATGCCGAATATTATTGTTGATTAAAAAAGAAAAAAAGTCAAAACATATTATTAAAAAAACTAACAAAAACAAAGCATAGGCCTATAAATAAATAGCCCAGTGACCGACACATCTCATTTAAAACCCTAAGGCTTAAAATGTGTGAGTATAAAAAGTATTCCTGTAGTCATATCTTATTTTAAGACTTATCAGAAGATTTCACAATGTTTAGAACTGCTTTATTGCCCAATTGTGCATAAGCCTCCCTAGCTCTCAGTCTCGCGTAGATCACCCCTCAGCCTCTCCTTACAATAACAGCGCGTGATGGATGGTGGCGGCGGGTTTGTTATTGTCTTGCGCCATCAAACCGTTGTGTCAGTCTCACCGCGCGGATTTCTGTAATTCAGCGAGAGAACAGTGATGACTAGTTTAATGTGGAATACAGTTATATACGCGGGGGCAATGTTTTTCTAAGCTGTGAGACCGCGGCGTGGCTGTGACATCGGGCGTCCCATCATCGGTAACTCCGGGTAACTCGTGCTCTCGCGCCCCTAGGAGGAGTGACGCATAAATATCTGTCCGAGCGCTATAAACATAACGGTCACAACCCCGCGCGAAATTAAACAACGGCTGCACAGTGAGATTAAGAGCTGCGCGATTTACTGGTCTAAAAACAACTGACCTTAAACACAGACCACGTCAGCCTACTTTTTTTCTGGCCTGACTACTTAAAAAATAATTCTGAATTAAAAGAGTTTTTGGTTTCTCGATCTCTGTTAACTTAGAAGCGCTCGCTCTGATTTCCAAAACGGTTAAAACCATGCTTATCTGATGACAGATATATCATGATAAAGAGAAGCTTTATGTTTCTTCCGATTAAGGGAATTAATCATGTTATCTTCTGCAGGCAGGGTGACAGGGTGCCATGTCTTTTTTGCCAGAAATCTTGAGAGAAAAGGGTGGGGCGAAATGATAAAAGGGTTCACACAGGTCAAAGCAAAGTGAATAAACATGAACTCTGTCCATGCTCGATCAAAGAGGTAACTTGCACCACTTGAATCTATAACATTTTTATTTACAATTATTCTAATGCCAACAACAAAGGCGCGTGACGTTAGGACACTGCGTCACCAAAGCCTTATGTATAATGATTTCTCGTGTTTTTAATAAAAAATGTGATGACAGAATCTTTATAAAAACAGTTGCATAAAATCACACATTGTTGCCTTGAACCAGCAAGGCCCACGTGTGAATATTTAAATAGATATAAATTTCTCTTTAAAGGAATGCGAGTGAGGATGTTGTCCCCAGTTATTCCCACTCGTGTGTTTAGATAGGAGATGACGTGTTATTATACTTTTCTTTAATTCAAATATTTCAAATAGGTCCATTTTTTTAGTCCATCTGGAGTCTCAGGAAGCTGTAGTCCCACATAAACGTGTAGTATTCAGCATTTCTTTAAGTTCATTTTCTGGTTTGCCTGCCACCATAAATGGCCACGTCTGTGGGAAAAGGGGGGAAAAAATATGAATGAAAGTTCAATCAAAATCGGCAAACACACCAAATAACAGTGGAATGATAAATTATGTTTGCTTTGTAAATGTATATAAATAAAGGTAAACATAATCTACATAAAGTAGCTATATACACTAAGGATATTCCATACCATTTTGTCAAGTAGCCTATACCGTCTATACACTATTGAAATAAAAACCAAGATGGTATTAGTCAACTAGCATATCGTTTCTGAAAGACAAATAATTTCCAGAACTTGTATTTTAGGCATGATATTTTTACCATTTATACTCTCAAATTAGTTCAAAATAAATTCAAAACATTCAATGCACTAAAACTTAGTAGTTACATTTTTTCCTCCATTTCGTATGTAAATTAAAAGTGTTGCCAAAGTCAACTTTTGGAACATTGAAAGTCGAATTTAAATTACGAAAATTCATAGAAACTGATAGAAATTACATAAAATACTGTTAAATGGATGGAAACTTGTTATAACAAAAACATGTTACATTGTACATACCATATATACCACAAACACATCTTGTTTACTAGGATTCCTTTTTTTAAAAAAAGGTTGAAAAAGTCTCTCACCAGGTTGACTGGATGTATGTAGCCACTCTCGTATTTGTCGTTGGCGAGTATCTGTCGCAGGTGCGCGATGTAGCTGGAGGCCAGTCGTAGCGTGTCCAGCTTGGAGAGTTTGGTGTCTGGGGGAACCCACGGTAACGTCGTCTTCAACCTGGAGAAAGCTTTGCTCAGCACGCGCATCCTCGCCCTCTCGCGCGCGTTCGCCGCGTTCCTCTGGACCTGCTTGCCCTCTTGGGCCACTCCATTGGGCGCCGATTTACGCATCGCGGCTGATTTGCGCCTTTTCCCCGTACATTCTGTAACCGATGCCCCTTCGCAGTTGGAACTGTCCTCCGTGCTCTCATTTGATGTATCTTTGCCGGAACCGAATTTAAAAAGACCATCCAGCAGCTCGGACTCGTGAAATTCATCCACATCGCTGATGGAGCCGGTGGACATGTTGAGCTGGGGACGAGGATGTAGTGGAGAAAAGTTAAGTCTTAGGAGATGCGAGATTGTTGCTCTCTAAAAGGACCTGAAGATAACGCGACTTCCTTTGGAGCAGAAACGTGTCATGCGTGAGCTGAGGATGAGCGTAACTTAACTCACAAGCTGAAGGATCTTACCATTTATCTCTCGCGCTCAGGGGCGTAACCCCCGCACGCGGCTACATACTCCTAGTGGAAGCAAACACAAAACCTGCACAGATAATCACAACGATGATCACCAGTTTTGCAGTGATATATGCCTAGTGTTATGTTGCCATTTATCCCGCATGCAAGTATTCAGGAAACTTAAAAAAAAACTTTGGTATACTGTAGGATTTCATTCACGGTGCATTTTTAGGCTATTCTGAATAATTTGGGGTATCCTATTAATTTATATTATATTATAGTGTAGTATAACATAATTAAAATTTTACTTAATTTTTAATAAAAGTATTATTTAGTATATCTTTATAATTTATACTACAAGTTATCCAATGACAATAAAACCACAATAAGCATCCATTCAGACTATTTTTAAACAGTTAAAATAACTGTAGATGTTTCCAATAAAATATAAAATTTATGTTTTTCAGAGCACAATTCAGCATCTTCCTTTCTCAGTATTAGTAAAACATTTTGCCCTCCCCCCAATTTCATTCGGTTAAGAAACGTAATTTTGGGGAGAAATGTATTTTTAATTGTTTTTATATTCTTAATTTCAAAGAATTGTCTACTCATCAGAACTGAAAAACGAACAATTGCTATTCTTTTTTTTCAGTAGGCCTATATACAATAAACTTAGATTCAATTTTTAAAGCAACTAGCTGTATTTTTTCCAAAAGCGGTTTTACTTAATGATGATAAATATTTTTATTATTATTACTAAAACGATAGGCTTACATTACATTTTACATTTTTTTTTTGTCTGTTGGAATAGGAAAATAGCTACACATTTCTAAAGTAGAACTGCTGACGGACGTAAATGTTTTTGTTCACACTGAGCATCACTTGCACAGGCTCTCTAAATTCCTAGGATTTGTCAGGTGGCATTTGACAGGATTTTAATGATGAGTATCTGACCGGAAATAACGGTTGTGCGCGCACTGCAACAGTGGCATTCATAAAATGGTACAGTGGTGACCCCACGCGTAATCGCACAGTGCTCGTGGGAGAGTCCGTGCAGCTTTCAGCACCGATGCCCTCTAATAGGATCCCACGAGAAGCGTCTCAAATGGCCCACTGGCGCCTCCGGAGGGGCACGTGAAATGGATACACCGTGTCCCCAAACCCCATGTTTTGCTTTTCTAATGGTATCCCACACCGGTCTCTAATACAACCGACTAATTCAAACCAAAACATCCCGATCTGTGCGAGCTCTTAAGTGGCGCGGCTGAAGGCGACTCAAGAGCGGTTTTAAATCAGGTGATGATTGCTACGACACACGCGGGGCATCTGCTCTCCTCTCAGCATGCTAGTCAGTGCCCATCATCCTCAAACGCACTTAGTTATAGGAACGCACATTAAACGAATGTGTAAAATTACAAAAAGAACTGGACGTCCACGTGCTAATTACAAATTTAGGGATTACCAAAGAAGGAGACAGAATCTCCAGAGATCTGCCCTCTGTCACCTCAGAGTTCCAGTGTCTCACAAACAGCATCCCTCCTCTCTCTCTACCACAGCAAATTACCAAAGGTATTTTAACCTTGCCATAGTTCTTAACCTGACAGATGAGTGGACAGATCTTGTTTCTTGCAGGGGCATATCAGGTTTTTACAGAAATTACAGGTGTGATAAATCAAAGAGAGTTGTTTTCAATTATCTTAAACTGAAGTAACTGAAGGAACCTTTTCAGATGCTCATTGCTGGTATATAAAAAGTATGAGGATATGGCAATAGGGCCAAACAGTCTTTCTGACTGTGAGTGTCTCTCTTTCTTCCTCCCTGGTGGGTGGGCTGGTCAAAAGAAAATAAAAGCGGGATATAAGATTAATCGTCCTGTCCTGGTGCAGCATTATGTGAAGAGCTTAAAATAGCCACCATTTTCCACAGTCAGTCTCAGACTGAGCTCTCTCATCTTCCCTGACACTAAAACCCAGAAAGATAAACAGACAGCCTAATACAGAACAGTTCATATACTGTATTCAATAACATTATAAAAGGAACTCAGTCGTGACCTGCAGAAATCATGTTTACATTTATCATTTTTGATACATTATTATTAGTCATATTAGTCATTATACATATAGTCATATATACATTATTTTTGGAACAGCCATAATCAAATATCTACAGTGGGAAAAAAATGCATATAAGAAAAAAAAAGGATGACCAATTAAATACTGCAATTATTGTTAATATTAATGTTGTTGTTAATAATAATAAACATATACTGTTTATATTTACATAAACATATACATATATTTGGATGTGAAAATGACCCCAAAAGATTATTTCATGTTATTTTTCTGTTAAATGAGAAAGTATTAAGTATGCATTACAAAGAGAAGCTTTAGAAATAAATATTTTATTTGATTCAACATCAAATTTATTAACTATATTACATATATACACACACATATTTTATAATGCCTGAGCTGATTTTTTAAAGTAAATTATTAATTATATAAATAAAAATGACAGCACAGGCATTACAAAATACACATTTTGCATGCATTTTATAATACATGGAAATAATGACCATATATGATATTTATTTCAGAAATCTTTTGTTATCACTAACTGCATTTCATTTGTCCTTGAGTTACTCTGGTGTAATGGTGACAGACAGCAACAGGTGAGCAGCAGTCTTTGTAAATGAAAAATGATTGAACAAATGCTGCAGAATGTGAAGTTCTCAGTGGTGTTAGTGAGGAGATCACTAATTAGCTGTGTAGGGTCAAAGGTTACTGGAAACTGGACACTCACATGTCCACATCCGACTTAGAGCTCAAGCGCACACACACACACACACACACACACACACACAAACACACTCTAATACTGAGATACGCACACACTCACAAACAAAAAGGAGAGGCGGTCACCCAACTCGCAAGATGACAGATAACAGCAACTGCACACACACTTAATCTTACATGTACTTCAACGACACACTCTCTGCAACGTGGCAACTAACAAATGGCAGTTCTAGGCCAGAACTAAACTCTAGGACGGGAAAAAATTAAGTGACGACCCTGGTAAAAAATAAAGAGATTAATTAATATAACAAAACGAGACAAAAAAAGAACATTTACTGGCTTGAATACAAGTTCTCCAGTTAGGCAGCTCTTGGGTCAAACATTGTGAAGGCGCTTAATAAAAACATAACACCTCATGTAAGATTTTATAGCTGACAAACTGTTTAATATAGACAGATGGTGTGGTTTTAAATGCTGCTTAAGTACTCTGTTTTTAAAAGTGGAAGCCTGACACATACAATACTTTGGAATGTATGAGACAAATCTGTTGGCTAGCGAAGATGTAGTTTTTTGTTTAGATAATCATATACAGTTAAGTCTGTGCATCTGACCTGTAGGATGGTTACTGTGTCACAAGGGACATGGACGCAAGTGTGGAGAGAGACGAGGGCATGGAGTGCAGTCTGGTACGAACACTGACCTGGAATGGATTGGCTGTCTGATATTATCAAGATGTCTTGCAGCTGTCCATGTGTTGTATTTGTGGATGTGTGTGTGGCTTGTGTTTGTGTTTCTGTGTGTTTCGGGGTAGGGAGGCTGGGAGTGGCGGTGTTACTCCCCTGCATTGGAGCTGCAAACTGCCAAGGTCAATGTCCATAGTCGGAATGCACAAGTGTTTTGACTTGTCGCAAAGTTTAAGGGAGGACATTACAACTCCGGACATGAATACTTTCAAAGAAAAATCACTTTAAACAATACAAAGGAGATGCTGTCTTGCTGGGTTCTTTTGGCAGGTGTTGCTCAAAACAAAGTCAGACCCTTACAGTGTTTATCATTGGTCAACGATACAGTCTTTGTAAGTTATTGCACAAAGATGGAAACAATCATTCATCTTTGGGGTGTATCTATTGTTGTAAATCTGTGATGTGCTGAATTATTCCTTAGAACTGTGAATTTTTTCAAGCAGACACAAACCTAAACATTCAAAATACTGTTCTAATAAACAAATTCCACATTCAGATGTCAAAGTGCATGAAGCCGTGGAAACACACACACGCACACACACACACACACACACACACACACATGTTTGATTTTTGTGAAAAGTGGGGACATCCCATAGGCGTAATGGTTTTTACACTGTACAAACTGTTTATTCTATTGCCACACACCAACCCTAACCCTCACAGGAAACTTTGTGCATTTTTACTTTCTCAAAAAAAAAAAAACTTTCTGTATGATTTATAAGCATTTTGAAAAATGGGGACATGGGTTATGTCCTCATAAGTCACCCTCTCCTTGTAATACCTGTGTCATACCCATGTCATTATACAGAGTTGTGTCCTGATATGTCACAAAAACATGCCCACACACACACACACATCAGGGTCCATATATTGTCAAATATGGCTCTGTTTTTCAGTCTCCAAATTAATGTAGTATAATGTGCAATGTGGCTGGAATCATATGCTTTTCCAGTTTTAAAATAAATGCTTAGAATAGTTCCAAAAAATTTTTTAATACCCCTAGCTATTTTTATTATCCATACCTTCAAATACAGAGTCAGTGAGGTTTTGATTGTCTTTCTTTTATTAATTTCACTATTTATAAAATATAGTTTAAATTATAAAAAATACATATTAATACATTTTTTTATTATATAAAAAATTAAATTAACACACACACACACACACACACACACACATTGGCATTCTATCCATTGTTGGTGCTCTATTCAGTCGGAAAACTATTACAAATGTAATAATTCTCACTAGGCAGTTCTTTTAAAGATATGTTTCTAGAAAAGGCAGGCAGGCTTTCTTACAATCTTGGTTCATCTTAAAGCTGTACATGTGTGGACGGCCGGACAGATGTGGGGTCACCCCAAAGCTGTGTTTATGGGAGATTGAGCCGAAGGTCTGATAAATCGATCGTGTGAGGCCGAGGTTATTTACATTATATCTCTCACACGGCCAGAGATAAATGACTCTCTCGTCTATATGAGCTTCATCACACTCAACCTACTGCTCCTCTTCTCATCGCTTAAAGTCTTTGCTCACACACATGCTCAAACTCACCAGGTGCATGAAACTTCATACTGTGAAAACTAAGATGGAGACAGAGTGGGACAGATTGGAAGACAGAGGAAGAGATGGAAGGATGCAATCTTTATTTTTGCGAGTACTGTGGGAGGGAGTCACATGGGAAAGATTTTTAAATGAGCAGAGCCAGTACAATCTATAAAGCCAAAGGTTTCTGTGTCCACAGAGAGTGTGTTATCATCAGGATGAGAGTACAGACCAGTGAAGACAGCTCAGACAGCTAACAACCCCCAAACTTCCCAGCAAAACTCTACTATCAAACCTCCTGTGTCCAAAGATTGGAGATTTCCTGTCTGTGTCACTCTCTTCAGCTTCAAGTCTTCCCTATTAGGCTGTGGAAGAACCCTTTGGTTCAGATATATTTAGTCAGTGAAATGCATCCTAACTGTTTTTAAAAACACAGTTTGCAACCATCCAAAGCACCCTTAGTTTTCAGAATACCTTAGCAACCACATAGTAACACCCTGGGAACCACCCAAACCATCATAGCATTCCCCTAGCAATCACTGGGATTATTATTGTTAACTAAATTAAAGATATATATATATATATATATATATATATATATATATATATATATAGGTCCTTCTAAAAAAATTAGCATATTGTGGTAAAAGTTCATTATTTTCCATAATGTAATGATAAAAATTTAACTTTCATATATTTTAGATTCATTGCACACCAACTGAAATATTTCAGGTCTTTTACTGTTTTAATACTGATGATTTTGGCATACAGCTCATGAAAACCCAAAATTCCTATCTCAAAAAATTAGCATATTTCATCCGACCAATAAAAGAAAAGTGTTTTTAATACAAAAAAAGTCAGCCTTCAAATAATTATGTTCAGTTATGCACTCAATACTTGGTGGGAAATCCTTTTGCAGAAATGACTGCTTCAATGCGGCGTGGCATGGAGGCGATCAGCCTGTGGCACTGCTGAGGTGTTATGGAGGCCCAGGATGCTTCGATAGCGGCCTTAAGCTCATCCAGAGTGTTGGGTCTTTGCGTCTCTCAACTTTCTCTTCACAATATCCCACAGATTCTCTATGGGGTTCAGGTCAGGAGAGTTGGCAGGCCAATTGAGCACAGTAATACCATGGTCAGTAAACCATTTACCAGTGGTTTTGGTACTTGCCAGGTCGTGCTGAAAAACGAAATCTTCATCTCCATAAAGCTTTTCAGCATATGGAAGCATGAAGTGTTCCAAAATCTCCTGATAGCTAGCTGCATTGACCCTGCCCTTGATAAAACACAGTGGACCAACACCAGCAGCTGACATAGCACCCCAGACCATCACTGACTGTGGGTACTTGACACTGGACTTCAGGCATTTTGGCCTTCCTTCTCCCCAGTCTTCCTCCAGACTCTGGCACCTTGATTTCCGAATGACATGCAAAATTTGCTTTCATCCGAAAAAAGCACTTTGAAGCACTGAGCAACAGTCCAGTGCTGCTTCTCTGTAGCCCAAAGAGGCTTGACCTGGGGAATGCGGCACCTGTAGCCCATTTCCTGCACAAGCCTGTGCACGGTGGCTCTGGATGTTTCTACTCCAGACTCAGTCCACTGCTTCCACAGGTCGCCCAAGGTCTGGAATCGGTCCTTCTCCACAATCTTCCTCAGGGTCCGGTCACCTCTTCTCGTTGTGCAGCGCTTTTTGCCACACTTTTTCCTTCCCACAGACTTCCCACTGAGGTGCCTTGATACAGCACTCTGGGAACAGCCTATTCGTTCAGAAATTTCTTTCTGTGTCTTACCCTCTCGCTTGAGGGTGTTAATGATAGCCTTCTGGACAGCATCAGGTCGGCAGTCTTACCCATGATTGCGGTTTTGAGTAATGAACCAGGCTGGGAGTTTTTAAAAGCCTCAGGAATCTTTTGCAGGTGTTTAGAGTTAATTAGTTGATTCAGATGATTAGGTTAATATCTCGTTAAGAGAACCTTTTCTTGATATGCAAATTTTTTGAGATAGGAATTTTGGGTTTTCATGAGCTGTATGCCAAAATCATCAGTATTAAAACAATAAAAGACCTGAAATATTTCAGTTGGTGTGCAATGAATCTAAAATATATGAAAGTTTAATTTTATCAATAAATTATGGAAAATAATGAACTTTTATCACAATGTGCAAAAAACAAACATTTTATTTATTTCTATTATATTAAAATATATTTTTATATATAATATATATTGTCTACTAAGATTAAAAGATTAAAATATTAAATTGAAATTAATTTTGAAATAAAGCTGAAATATAAATTATTAAAATAAGAATGTTAATATTAGATGAAAAATCTTCAACTTGATATTACTGAAATAAGCTAAATTCTAACTGGAAATCAATAAAAAAATAAAGCTGAACTAAAAATGAATAATAATAATAAGAAGAAGAAGATTAATAAAAAATTAAAATATATTAAAAAAATCACATAAAAGTTTATTTAAAATAACAAAAACTAATAGTATAGGAAATCTCTTGGCATCCATCCACTCAGAAATATGTGTTGTTGTTGTTTTCAGTACACAAGCTGAAATAAGCTTGAATAAAAAGATACTATATTTGATGCAAAACACTGACAAACTTCTGTTTTCCTTTCACATATACTGTACATCTGATATTTCTCAACATTAGTGGCTGTGTTTTTGCCAGTCGGCCCATTAGCAGGATAATGAGAGGAAGAGAGCTGGCTCTGTGCGCCTCGTTTCGTAATGCTGCATCTGTGAAAAATACACATACTAAACTCATACTCCAGCATCATACTTCCATCAGTCTGTTTGACAAGCCTGACACCACTTGTTTACATCTACAAACAGGAATTAATATCATGCAATTAAAATGAGAGGGGGGAGATGTTAAAGTGAAAGATTTGGATATATAGTGTTTTTTTTCTCCTCGTCAGAGGTCAAGGGTCAGGTTTCCAATAGAAAAATCATGTTTTGCGGTCTACCGTTTAATGTGACGGGTATGCATTCATATATGTGTGCATTTGCTCCCACATCCACTCCCCACACTGTCTTATCACCAAAATTATCCTGAAAACAGTGCCTGCCAAAAAACATTATGGTAATCAGCAGTTTTGAGGTTGGTTCTGACCCACTCCCAGGAAGCCTTGATATCAGTGGGGCTCAGGTGGAGCTCCCTTGGGCATCTGCAGCACTGAGCTCACGGCGTGGAGCTGATAATCAGGTGGAGAGGAAGACTGGAGTCCGCCGAGTGTCTGCCCAGACAGAGAGAAGCCCTATCACAGCAGTGATAGCGAGGACATAGTGACTGCCTCTAATGCAATATGTCTCATACTCCTACGGTTATGATACCGAAAATGACTTGCCTCCCTACTCTCACACACAAACACACATGGCTTTCTCTATTTTCTATAGATTTCCAACCACAGAGAGGCCTAATAGTTCAGATATGGAGTCCCTACATTAAACAGTGTCATTTTACAAATCTTCACTATTTGAGTTCTGAAGAAAACCACCGTGTGCTGGTGTTAAAACATGGTAAAATGTTATGCTTTTGTGAAACAGGATTCCTTTAAAAGCCTAGAACCAACATGCATGTCTAAAAAACAAACAAATAAAAACTGTAATGTAAAATTATCATCATCAAAAAAGTTGAGCCAATTTAAGAAAACAATACTCCAAAAAAAGTTGCAAAGTTTAAGTTGCCATCCAGTGAAAATTTCAATATCATCCATATTTCCCTGTGGTATGTTTATAAGACTTTGTGAGAGAAATGAGTGAATCATTCATTAATTATTTGTTTGTAAATTAATTTTTGTTGACTGAATGAATAAGTCAATAAATGAATTGTTTGTAAATGAACTGTTTCCAAATTAATCAGTAAATGAATCTTTCAATTGTTCTTTTGATTTAAAACTTTTCGATGGATTCATAACTTTTCAAACTGGAAGATACACTTCATCTATTAGACTGATTTGGGCCTACTTTATTCAAAGTATAGAAGGCATTGTCACCATGTTATCTGTAATTTGGGAGTAATACGCTTATGCTGCTTTTGGGAAATGCAGCCCTGGTTCAAGAACAGTAACATCTGATACAGGCCGCTGGATATGACAGTTATCAGTGAATAGAAACGGGTATTTCAGTCTGTTCCTCATATATAGCTAATGTGTTTTTCTTCACAAGAATTGGAATATCATACACAAATTTTGGGCTGAATTACTCCTTTAAAAGGCCATGGTCTGATCTGAATCTGTGGCTGATCTGAGTTCTTGCCCATGGACTGCAGTATTTGTAAATCTTGGAGGGAAATGAATTGAGGGTCAGAGCAGAGACTGAACCCCCAGAACTGCCACTTCAAAATCCTTCAGCGCTCTGTCAGATGGGGTTGGTCTAATGCGCTCTAATGTCTTCCAAAGGATGTTCCTACAGGAAGGAAAACGAGGAGAGAGAAGTGGTCCCTGGGGTGTGAGTGTTTGTGAAACTTAAACGTGTTAAAAATTGCCCATCAAAGCAGGCAATGGTTCAAGGAGATGCTGCAGTAAGTCTATTAATCTATAGCATTATTCATTACATACCACACACATTTACTTAAGACAAGAAGAAACATTTGGTAAGATTTGTAATATTTTTGAAGGATATCTCTTTTGTTCATCAAGGATGTACTTGATCAAAAATACAGTAAAAACAGTAATATCGTGAAATATTACTGCAATTTAATTTAATCTATTTGAATCTATTTTAAAATTTCTTTTATTTCTGAGGTGGCAAAACTGAGTCTTCAGTGCCATATGATCCTTTAGAAATCATTCTGATATGCTGATTTGGTGCTCAAGTGAGCATTTATTATTATTATCAATGTTGAAAACAGTTGTGCTGGTATTAATATTAATATTTTTGTGAAACCATTATTTTTTATGATTCAATGATGAATAGAAAGTTAAAAAGTAAAGCATTTATTTGAAATAGATATTTTGTAACGTTACTGTCTTTACTGACACTTTTGATTAATTTAATGCATCTGTGCATTTCCTTTTTAAAAAATCTTACTGACCCCAAACTTTTCAACAGTATTGCACCCTAAACCATTATTTTATTTAAAGTTTTTTTTTTGTCAGATTTATCTAATTTTGCCACAAAAGTATTGCTAAGTAAGCCCACACACACACGTGTTAGGTGTGTAGAGTAACTGAAGAATAAGGGTCATTAAAACACAATCAATCTCATGTTTTCCACCTCTTATTCTCTCCAGTACTTCTTTATCTCCATCTGTTCTTACCATGGAATGCAATATCATTAACAGTGACTCTGAAAAGCTAAACTGCTAGATATTTTTCTTCCTTTGAACATATTTGTTACTGTTTTGTTTAGTTGGCGGTATTTACGTTTTTTATCTTTGTTTATTGTCTGTCTAGCACAGTGTTAAGTGTGTGCCTGCTTCTCAAGAGACCAGCTGCAGGCGTTCTGTGACACTTCCCATGTTCACAAACACTCTCTCTATGGAGCTGAAGCTTCATTAGCGATTTAAGCTCTGTTGTACAGAGATGAGGTGAGAAATGACTGGTGATTGAGCCATTTTATTTAACTCCAACACTTGGGGATAGTCAAGACTGAGCGATTCATGTGTTATGAATCTTTCTTTCAATCACTCACACATGCACTCACATAGTCAGACACACACAAGGGTACATATAAACACCTTATACATTTTCTGATTCCTCCCCATGGTCCTTTCATCCTTCTCTCACTTTGTAAACATGACAGAATTTAGCAGAAGAACGAAGCTGAACTCATACACTGTGGAAAAACACTCATGCTAATGACATTCCTGTACACATACACACACCTAGATAGTTACTGCTGTCTCTCAAAGCAACAGTTCACACAAAATTAACACATTTTGTCATTTACTCACCCTGCTGTCATTCCAAACCCACCTGACTTTCTTTACTGTAAAAATGTTGCTGCAATTAGTTATAACTTAAAATTTGAACTTAAATAGCCAACACAGCTAAACTAGAGATAACTAAACTTATAACTTTAAGTTAAGCATAAAGAAGATCTATAAAGTTTGCAAAGACTAAAGTTTTGAATCCCAAAAGATATTCTTTATCAAAGTTAAGACTCTTGAAGTAGTCTCACGTAGTTCAGACTGAAGGTCTGGAATTCATGGCAGAATATAATTATTTTAGAATATTAGAAAACATTTTTTTTATTATATAAAAATAGATTTCTGAAAACATGACCAAACTTCTACATATTCCACAATGAACTGTTTAATTTGTTCTTATTGTTGAAACTATTGCAAAAGAATGCCTTGAATAACTATAATTTAATAGAGGAAAGCATAAAAATGAATCTCGACATGACTATTGCACCAGGTTGAAGCCAATGACTTAACTTTATTGGTTCTCCAGTTTTGTAACCAGTCAGCGTTGATGTTAAACTAGTTTGCATAAATCTCAAACTCAATGTAGATTCAAGAGCTCCATTCCAAACATAATCTTGAAATGAATCCACAAAAAATTGTTCAAATATCTTGCCAACACATAAATTTTTCCCCTTAAACATCACTCCAGTTTCTCTTCAGCTTAACCTCAGTATACACTATACACTCCGGCCAAATATTTTGATAACTGTCAGCGAAAAACTTTTGCAGTAAATCTGCATCATGGCCAGATTTCAAACTTAGTTTATCTGATTCATCCACATATTCGCTCACAGTGCAGCCGGTCAGAGTTTTTCCAAACAAGCACAAAAATGCTTAATGTCTCCAAAATGCGTCAAGTCTTCCTGTCAAGATGGTGGACAGAGTTCAGTCCGAGTGTCTGTGGCGGAAAGAAAACAAGTTGAGTGTTTGAGCTACACTTTTTAGGAAACCTCCTCGGGTCAAAGGTCAAACTATCTCTCAGAGCATGTCTATTCCAGTCCCTCTGTACAAGTTCTGTGCATCTTTTGCCTTGTTCCTTTTAGTTGCTCATATTTATCTTGAAATAATTCAATATTCGCTATTTTAATCTCACTGAATGCCTCATAGATTTGCACAGATGGATTTGGCACACGAGACCTGTTTGACACACAAGAGAAGTGTTTGAAAGGAAATAAGGAGTGTTATACAGTTGGAGTGGATGTGGTGCGTGTCTGCATGCATGTGTATTTGTGTAAGAAAGCTTTCAATCTATCATTTTACTGAGAGTATGATGGTTCTTATCTCTTTTCCTCGTGATTAAAGATAATAAAGGCATATGCGCTTCCCTTGTGTCTTTTTCCTTACAGTCTCTCATTCATCTATCTGGTCT